>NW_028321914.1:600000-815888 GCF_036245765.1 Copidosoma floridanum | reverse complement strand
GGATCGTACATATAAGTAGCAATCTTGGGTTTTGTGTATCTTGTGATGGTGTAATTTGTGCGTAAGCTTATGCTAGAGCAGTATGAGCACAACTTTTCTGAATAGTGCTGTGTTTAACCGAATTTTATAAGAACTGGAGTTCAACAACCTTCACTGTTAGCAGTTACAAAATGATGAATATTTGTCTACTATGTTAGGTAAAATATTTACAAGTCGTATAAAAAAAAAAAAACAAAATAAAAAATACCGCCACAGAGGATAACATTTCAACGACAAAACTTTAGATTAATTATTTGAAAAAGGTATAAATTTTAAAAGATGTTATACGTGCAAGAAGAATGGGTAACTGGAAATCATACTTGAGAGTGGGTGACCATATCGCTGACAGTCAAGGCCAGGACACTTTATATAAATCTCCACATTACCTTCCTCCCCCTAGTCCATGTAGCACTTCCGAAAATGGTATCCAGATAAGTGTGAAATTTGATTTTTTTTTAAATAGTTAGATTGGTGGCCAACAAATTATTAGGTCAACTATATAAATTTAGCCCAAGCTGTAAAATCAAATAACTCTGTAAGCTAATCCTTTAAACCCCATAACCTTTAACCCAAGAACATCGACCCGAAAAGGAGGAGAAAAATTAAGCATTAAATAAATTAATTAATAGTAAAATATTATTTCTAAAAAGCGGAAGAAACATTTAAATAGCAAATGTAAAAATTTTTACCAGGAACAAGTATTCGGTCGGTTCCAATTCCAAAGATAAGAACTGAACTTTCTTCTTTATTTTCTAAAGATTTTAAATATATTTCTTAGAACTGCTGATTTTTTTGTAAAAGATACAAATTTTCTGGTTGCGATAAATATTTTTTGAATGAATTACAATCAAAATCGGTAAAATTAAAAAAGCCAATTGATAAGAGACGAATGTTTTCTAGAGTAAATCTGTTTCTGTCATTTTCCTATAAAGCAAGTGAAAAAATTTGTTTACAGCTTATAATACGTTCTGACCAGGAATGGCATAAAAATACTAAGCAATATTTATAATTCCAAGTAGCAATCAGAATTAACATTAAAAAAAAATTTCGTAGCTATACTTTGCATATAAACTCATAATTGGCTAATATAAAAAAACCGAGACGTCGTGTCACCCTACTTGAGAACAGTAAGAGCTATGATTTCATATTTTTATGTGGCTCATCAATTTTTTTATGTCAAATCAGTACAGCTTTATCTCTAGGGTATGGGGTATGCTATATTTGCAAATAATGAACCAAAATAGATTAAATCTGTTTATTCTACTCGATTTCTTCAAGGTAAAACGTTCAAATAAATTTTTTACTGGCTTCTGTTTTAACCAAACAATAAAATAACTAGCTTTGTGGTTAATGCATTCAAATAGGGGTTCATCGACATAAGTGTAGAATAAAAACGAATTAAGGGAGTCATGTTTACCAAGGATGTTGCTAAAGGAATTGAAAATTGTTGTTATGTCAGTTCGAACAAGAGTGCAAGTTATGATGCCATTGATGATGCCATGACATCATTTCAATAAATGACTTAATTGCCGCAAAATTTGTATCATGTTTGGAAAATCCAAATTAAAAAATTCTTATAAGAAACTAAAATCAATAAGTTATAATTATTTGTGTAAAGTCTTAATCTGTTGATGGCTGTTGTGAGAGAACAGAATTAAAAAAATACTTCTAGATATTCCATATGTTGAGCAACGTTTCGTTGGTTTTATTGTCAACTTTATGAAGCTCAAAGATATCGTTATGACAATATTACATATACTGTGAAGTGTAAACCATGCTTAATTTCAAAAATTTTTCTAATACCAACGAACACCTTTTTTATCTTAACTATATTTTATAAGGTAGGTATGTAAAAAAAACAATAAGTTACAATTATACCCTATCTTAACTTCAAAAAGTTTAGTGTGAATGACAAAATGCATTTTAATACTGCTGGGGGGGGGTGCTAATTGATCAAGATCTGTGAATAATAAGTAAAAATTGTGACAGTATCATAAAACATATTTTGTACCTTAAAGGAGATTATTACAATCATTTAATTCCTGTTTTTTATGGATACAGCCCAGACAGTCATAAATTGGCTAAATAGAGACGCAGACGTAAAATACATGCATGTGCAAAACTATTTTTTTTAGAAAAACATTATACTTGTTTTATTGCGTCGGCTTGAAGAAAAAATGAATTCGAATCATAACTTGAATAATGCTCCCCACCTGAAAAAGGAATGACCAAATCCTATATTTTATTACTCCAGGAAAGCTACATGGCATTACATATGGTTTAACATATGGCTTGGCTTATGAGATTTTGAATAAGTGATGCCATATGGAAAAACAGGTGAAATTACAAATTAAAAAAAAAGAGAAAAAAATTGTAATTTAGAAATAACTAAATATAATATCATAAAACAATATAATATCCATAAAAAACAGGAATTAAATGATTGTAATAATCTCCTTTAAGGTACAAAATATGTTTTATGATACTGTCACAATTTTTACTTATTATTCACAGATCTTGATCAATTAGCACCCCCCCCCAGCAGTATTAAAATGCATTTTGTCATTCACACTAAACTTTTTGAAGTTAAGATAGGGTATAATTGTAACTTATTGTTTTTTTTACATACCTACCTTATAAAATATAGTTAAGATAAAAAAGGTGTTCGTTGGTATTAGAAAAATTTTTGAAATTAAGCATGGTTTACACTTCACAGTATATGTAATATTGTCATAACGATATCTTTGAGCTTCATAAAGTTGACAATAAAACCAACGAAACGTTGCTCAACATATGGAATATCTAGAAGTATTTTTTTAATTCTGTTCTCTCACAACAGCCATCAACAGATTAAGACTTTACACAAATAATTATAACTTATTGATTTTAGTTTCTTATAAGAATTTTTTAATTTGGATTTTCCAAACATGATACAAATTTTGCGGCAATTAAGTCATTTATTGAAATGATGTCATGGCATCATCAATGGCATCATAACTTGCACTCTTGTTCGAACTGACATAACAACAATTTTCAATTCCTTTAGCAACATCCTTGGTAAACATGACTCCCTTAATTCGTTTTTATTCTACACTTATGTCGATGAACCCCTATTTGAATGCATTAACCACAAAGCTAGTTATTTTATTGTTTGGTTAAAACAGAAGCCAGTAAAAAATTTATTTGAACGTTTTACCTTGAAGAAATCGAGTAGAATAAACAGATTTAATCTATTTTGGTTCATTATTTGCAAATATAGCATACCCCATACCCTAGAGATAAAGCTGTACTGATTTGACATAAAAAAATTGATGAGCCACATAAAAATATGAAATCATAGCTCTTACTGTTCTCAAGTAGGGTGACACGACGTCTCGGTTTTTTTATATTAGCCAATTATGAGTTTATATGCAAAGTATAGCTACGAAATTTTTTTTTAATGTTAATTCTGATTGCTACTTGGAATTATAAATATTGCTTAGTATTTTTATGCCATTCCTGGTCAGAACGTATTATAAGCTGTAAACAAATTTTTTCACTTGCTTTATAGGAAAATGACAGAAACAGATTTACTCTAGAAAACATTCGTCTCTTATCAATTGGCTTTTTTAATTTTACCGATTTTGATTGTAATTCATTCAAAAAATATTTATCGCAACCAGAAAATTTGTATCTTTTACAAAAAAATCAGCAGTTCTAAGAAATATATTTAAAATCTTTAGAAAATAAAGAAGAAAGTTCAGTTCTTATCTTTGGAATTGGAACCGACCGAATACTTGTTCCTGGTAAAAATTTTTACATTTGCTATTTAAATGTTTCTTCCGCTTTTTAGAAATAATATTTTACTATTAATTAATTTATTTAATGCTTAATTTTTCTCCTCCTTTTCGGGTCGATGTTCTTGGGTTAAAGGTTATGGGGTTTAAAGGATTAGCTTACAGAGTTATTTGATTTTACAGCTTGGGCTAAATTTATATAGTTGACCTAATAATTTGTTGGCCACCAATCTAACTATTTAAAAAAAAATCAAATTTCACACTTATCTGGATACCATTTTCGGAAGTGCTACATGGACTAGGGGGAGGAAGGTAATGTGGAGATTTATATAAAGTGTCCTGGCCTTGACTGTCAGCGATATGGTCACCCACTCTCAAGTATGATTTCCAGTTACCCATTCTTCTTGCACGTATAACATCTTTTAAAATTTATACCTTTTTCAAATAATTAATCTAAAGTTTTGTCGTTGAAATGTTATCCTCTGTGGCGGTATTTTTTATTTTGTTTTTTTTTTTTTATACGACTTGTAAATATTTTACCTAACATAGTAGACAAATATTCATCATTTTGTAACTGCTAACAGTGAAGGTTGTTGAACTCCAGTTCTTATAAAATTCGGTTAAACACAGCACTATTCAGAAAAGTTGTGCTCATACTGCTCTAGCATAAGCTTACGCACAAATTACACCATCACAAGATACACAAAACCCAAGATTGCTACTTATATGTACGATCCGTTTGGTTCACAAGTTTTAATAAAGCATAATAGATTCTCCTACGTCTAATGATGAGAAGAATAATTTGGTTCTATAAGCTAAAACATAAAACAAATATGACTTACTGAACTGTACTTCGCTTTATAAAATCTTGAGCTGGTTTTTTTATACATCGAAATTAATTCTGCAGTGGAATTTCATGCTCAAATTGATGGAAGTAAACCAATACCTGTAAGATAAATTTTGTCAAATTAAAAACATATTTTATTGTTTTCTGATTGGAAACGTGGTCGAAAAGAATACCCTTTAATTCAGTGAGGGCAATCTTATAGTAGTCGCTGTTTTTCAAACATTTGTGAGAAAACTGCATTGCTTTATCAAGCTTACAGATCGAAGCCATCTAATTGAAAAGATGTCTGCAAAAAAACTTTTGGTACAAAGAATTTTCAATATTATAGAAAAATAAGTAAGCCCGCTGGAAGTAATATAATTATAACATGAAATACCTTCCGGCTGTCTTAAAGCATCGTAACATTTTTTATGATGCCTAGCTGTCACAACAATTAAATCAGGAATAAAAAGAAGTCTTAAAAAAAAAGAATCGCGGCTGTAATCTTCTATTTGGTTTTTCACTAGTTTTATTGTTTGAAATATTGTGGTAAGTTCCTTTAAAATAGTAAGATTAAATACGACACATGGCTGAGCTGTGTTTGGAGCTTTCTTTTAAAGTTCCTACTTCTTAACATGTTATTTTATACAAAGCCGCCGGCAATCCTCCATTTTTTTTACTAAACTGCTGGATAAGGACTCTACATGTGTCGTTTTAGAGTCTTAATACAATATGTAGAGTATGAAAATAGTGACTTAGAAAAAAAATCTCAGATGGCGTAATGGGTACATGGATTTCACAATTTATCTTTGTAGCTTCAGTTTCACCGATACTGTAGATCAAAAGAGGAATCTTAGGTGACGGGATGGATACATAATACAATCTCGTACTAGAGCCTCTTTTTACTCAAATACTTATTTTTTTGGTCCAATTTTCACAGAAATCGAACTAATGGCTGAAATCCGTTATTTTTTAATAAACGATTATTTTTTATTCTGTGCTTATACCGTCTGCAAAGGTTATTTAGGTGACTGACAGTAAGGTTGATGCTAAAGCTACAAAAACCAATGTATAAGCAGACGCAATTCTTAAACCTTCTTCAGGTTTACACCTAACACAAATGTGTTTAACGTGAGAAATATGTTTTTACTTTGAATTAATATTTACTTATAAATTGGGTTATCGGCTTATGGGCGTATCTATAGTGTTAGATAATTTGCTGTGTGTATTCGTACGAAGTATACATACATAATGTGCGTGAACTCAACACACGTGTGTAGAAGCCACGTAAAACTTAAGAGACAGCATTTTGAACAGCCAATTAAGTACTTTTTAAAAGTGTTTTTAATATGGATTCACCCAGTGTGCCTACCGACTGAAAACTAACCTTCCCGCATGCGATCGGTCCGTTAGGATTACTCTTCTAGAAGACAAAAGGGATCTGAAAGAAGAAGGAAATATGGAAAATAACGGAAAAATTCGGAAGCCAACTCACTCTCAATGAGAAAGAGAATAGGCACTTAGGCATCTAGGTGAAGCTGGAATATTGGCATGCGCCAGAATAGAGTTGGACGAGCTTAATTTAAGTGTAACTGTGTGTGCGTGTAATGTGTGATTACACTGTGTGTTGTGTGTTTAGATGCGTACTTGTGATTTTTGGTTTTGTATTGAGTTTAGGCCGTAAAAAATACGGTAGGCCGATGGATGCTCGTAAGGGGAGCATACTAATTGAAATTACGGTTATTCAATGAATAATGTAGATCCATCTTATAAAAGCATGATGGATTAAAGTCCTAGTCTGGTCTGGACATTTGTGAGTGTGGTAATGGTGGAGCTTGGGTGATCCGTAATGGAGACACACATTATATACGCAAGGACAAGGGCTGCTTGAATTAAAGGAACGATGTTAAGCTTCTTGACAATTTGAACATTCCTCATGTACCATGAAATACCCAGAATCGACCTTAGTTTTTTCATGAAAGGGCCTTGGATGTCCTTTAGTCAGTTTTC
Organism: Copidosoma floridanum; assembly: GCF_036245765.1. Lineage (NCBI taxonomy): Eukaryota > Metazoa > Arthropoda > Insecta > Hymenoptera > Encyrtidae > Copidosoma > Copidosoma floridanum. Next base: position 809,237 of record NW_028321914.1, on the reverse strand, counting down.
CTTTGGATTGCCCTACGTAGAGATTATGCGATTACCAATATACCTGATGGTGGCACTGAAAGGTTTGCAGCTTGGTCTTCTGTGAGACTGAATTATTGTTAAAAAAGGGCTTAAGCTGCACGAAGACTCCATATGCTTTGCCGTGAGTGCAGTTGATGTGCCGAACGTACCTAAGTCGCCAGTCTAGTGTGACGCCGAGGTACTTGGCAGAGTAGCTCCAGTCGATTTATACTCCTTTAATCCTTGTATTCTGAAATTTCTTCTTTGGATTTTTCCAAGAAACAAGCATGGTTATAGTCTTTGCCTCATTGACGACTAGTTTCCAAAGACTATACCAGTTATTAAGAGTGACGATATGCTCATTTAGGAGGGTAGTGCACTGAGGATGTTGTTTTGACGTGCAACTGACCGTGACGTCGTCTGCGTAGACATACGAGTTGATGTCTTTGCGCTGGGGCAGGTCGTGGCAAAATATATTAAAAAGAGTGGGTGAAACTTTAGAGCCTCGAGGGACTACAGATGTAATTGGGTGGGGGTCGGAAAGGGAGTTGCCTACTTGAACTCGGATGAATACTTCCAAAAGGTAAGATTTAACGATGCCGATGAGGTAGTACCAAAAATCTAACGGAATAAGTTTGTTTAAGGGGCCCTCGTGACAGACTCTGTTGATGACCTGCTTGTGCATCTATGAAAACTATAGTGGTAAAGTTTTTGTGGATAAGGCTATCAAAAGATCTCTGGTAACTCTCAGAAGCTGGTGTACTGCCGACTGTCTGGTTTTGAAGCCTTACTGGATGTCCGAAAAGGTATCGTTTTCTGTGGCGTGCTTATTTCAAAGCATTTCTTGGGTGGGACTCTGCCTCAGCTTTGAATCTATTAAATTCCTTTTTTTTTAAATTGAAAAACTTAGAATTGAAGATCTCTTTCAAGAAAGTGAACGTGGACTTCAAGTTTTGGGGTTCTCCATTTTTTTCCAGATCTTCTGGACTCTTTTTTTCTCCTTCATGAGATGCCTATGGCTGTCGGGAAGTTTAAGTACATGTTGGGAAACTGTAGTTATTGCAGTGGCGTCTCGATTGCATCTTCCGAGTTCTTCAGAAAGTTCGTTAACAGCTATGTTAAATTCCGTTTAGGATCTAATAGGACGACATTTATATGCAAAGGATTCAAGGTTATAAGTAAGGTGGACCCAGTCGATGCGGCTGATGGTGGCAGGTATGTTGAGGAGGGATCTAAGGGTCTCTAGGTAGACTGGGTTATGGTTGCAAGGGAGGTCTAGAGAGGTTCGTGTTTCCGTAGAGATGGTCAAGTTCTTCGTCAGGATGATATCTAAGATGCACGAATCCTGATCTAGAAAGCTGGCACTAAGGAATTGGTTCTGGTGGAACCTCAATGTCAATGTCAAGGTTACTCGATCGTTTAAGAAGCAAGCAGAATCCTTAAGGATTATCTTGTTTGCAACCTCATGATTTGTGTTTGGCGTTCAAGTCGCCAGCCACGATCGTAAGGATGTTGGAGTCAAACAGCGAGGTTATGCAAAAGAAGTTAGAATCTTTCTTGGAAGACAAGGATAGCCACTCCGCCGTGGGACTGCTTGCGCCCGTTTCGTTTGTAGACCGTGTAGTTTTCAATGTAGAGTAACATTGTGTTGTCTTGATAATGTATACAACGTCAATGTTTTCGGTCTGTAGTAAGTTTACGAGTTCAGTCGTTTTGTGTGTGATGCTGGTCGCGTTCCAGTTCAGAAGTGTAAAGTCTTTGTCCAGCGTGCTGCCGTTTGATTGACCTTAAGGCTGGTAAAATGGTATTTATGATGTTTGTTCTAACTTTACAACAACTTTTAATCGGTTGCGGTCTTCCAAACAGAGATACTTATATTCATTAATTATTGAATTAAAATTAGAAAAGATTAAAAGCATGAAACATTAAAAATTACGACACATTTTAATTAAATAAAATAAATTGTAAGTATAATTACATTGTAGAAGATCTGGGTCACGCAGAAAACGACGTCTATTAGATTCTCTTTAAATTTGGACTGAAATGTAGTTTAGTTATGGTTAATAATATATTGAATTTTCGAAACAATGATTTAAATGAATCTTAAAGCTTACTGATTTAATATACGAGATAGTGTTAAAAATCGTCCATCTTCAATCATAATAAGGGCATTTTCTATTAGTGATGCGTAAAAAACACTCATATCATATTCTTTCTACATTTAATAACATGTTGAAATGGAAAGTCGGACGACATCGCCTTTTTTACAGGATCGATTAAATTATACGTCGTTGCAAGTTGTCATTAGTATAACATTGGTGCATACTATTAAAATTTGATGTAATGTTTTTTCTTTAGTAGTCAAAATAACTTAATTGAATTTTATTAATGTCCTAGTGTTTTTCAGTTAACTACAGTACCTCAAGTGTACAGGAGATGTCATACAATAACTTTTTGTCTGTACTTTTGAAGCTTTATCTGTGAAAATGAGAGTCGATACATGCAAATGAAAGCAATAGTATGGTTTAAATCTATAAATTTTTCAGTACATTGCAATATTAGTGGTAAACTTATTGTACTCATATGAAAGATGTTCAAACTTAACATGAAAAAAAAAAATTAATACATTGCAACACCAAATTGACAAATAAGATATGTATTCACACTTACAGTTGGTGTACTGACACAAAAATTTGACTCCATGACATCAATTTCATGGCTTTGTAAGGTTTGAGTCTCATTGCAATTATTAAAAAAGAGAAGCATTGAAAAAACATAACAAGATATATAATACAATAATACTTACATCCACACTAACATATAGTACACTGCTTTAAAAGAGCTTGATTTCTATTACATTTATTTCATAGCTTAGCCAGGCTAAAGTTTAACTTAAATTATCAAAAAATTAAGACATTAAAAACATATAACAAGATATATGATACATTTATACATTTATGAATTATATTAATTCTTTGTATACACGAAAACAGCAACAACAGATTCATTAAAAAAATATGATGAATAAAGGGAAGCGTAAAAATATAAACATTGAAAAAATTTTAACACAGCAGATGGAATTTGATCTTAAGAGCGGCGTTGGCTCTCGAATGCAATGCTAGTTACAGAAATAATACTGTTCTAAGGGTTAACAGTTTGATTTCCAATGAAATCAACTCAGTTTGTTTTAAATTCTGTTTTTATTAGAAAAAATATCCTTGAAACTTTCTGAATAATTTCTTTTCTCTGCAAACTGTTTAGAAAAAAAAAAAAAAAATACTTTATTGTACGAATCAATGTATAAAACTGTAGAAAATGTAAAGTTTATATTACTGTATGCAAGGGGTAGCGTTAGCTTAGTGGTTAACAAGCTTGTTACTGATACAACGTCGTTCTAGCGGTCGTGGATTTGATTCCCGGTAAGTGCCGATTTTTTCATTAACTGTTATTACCGGAAAAGATCCTATGTAACCCCGGCTGTTTCAGGGTGGGGTTTTCCTTGGAATTTTCCTTCAGAGTAATTGCACGGTTTTTTACTTGCCCCGCAGGTCTTCAAACGTGGGTGAATGCGAAACAATGTTAGGGCTATAGGTAGTAATTAGTGGATCCAATGCGCCAGGCAGGAATCGCCGGCCTGACTGGTGAAGAGTGGTCCCTGAAACATGGGGCTTCTTCGGGGATACTAATAAACTTGGATCCGATGCTTGGGAAGAGAGCGCCGGCTTAATCAGCGAGAAGTGGACGTCCTGAAATATGGGGTCTTCTCCGGGGAAAAGTTACACAGTGGCGAGTGGACTCAATACACCATTGATGTAGAGAGTGTTAGCTTAACTGGCAAGGTATTTCACCGGAGACATTCTCACTGAGCCCATCGTATGATAAGGTATGACATCAGTTAGGAGGTTGGTAAAATGGGTGCTGCAGTACACTCCCACACATAGATGGTAAGTGGGTCGTCCTGGTGACTAGTCCAATAGGCTGTTGCCGTAATTCAGTATAAAAAAAAAAAAAATACCGTATGCAAAAAGCATTTATGTGTTACTAATATATGTAATACTTTTACAATCAAGCTTAAAATGAACACACTACGCAAGTGGATATTTTTTTATAATAAATAAAAAAGAATTGGCTGTTATGCAAATTGTTAATTATTATTCATAGTGAATACAACGTTTATCACTTGCGGTATTACATATATATATATTCGGCTTTAGTGGGACAAAAAATTTTTTCTTCTTTAAAAAAGTACAAGCATGTTCTATGAGTATGATACTTTTTTTCAGTGCAGATTCAGATTTCTGCATTATGTGAATACCAGCATAAATTCATATTTTTTGTATCACTCTTAGTGATAAGCATCAGCGCAATCTAAGAGTATCCTTACTTTCAAATCATGACAAACAACTTAAACTGCTTGTGTCCAGATGAACAAGAAGAAGTGTTCCACCTAATGCTTAGATTTAGAGTCTGGGAAACGTAGATAAAAGTCATTAGAGAAAAAGATTAAATTAATTTGATTGCTTGTTGAAAATAGACATAAACAATGAAATTGAGAGACGCATCAATAGGGTATGTTTGCCTTTTGCTTCTTAACGATTTAGCAGCGTTTTCAGTACTGTTTAGCTAGGCTTAGTCATTTGTATTCCCAGCAAACATTTTGTGTCAAGATATCTTGTAGATGTTTTCTAGAAGGTGAACCACTTTTATCATTAAAGATGTTTAAAAAGTTGATGTTTGCTACCTAAAAGACATTTATGAGAAATCTCAAGAAAAAACAATTGCAAGTGAAACCATGGGGCAAGCTCAGCTTTGTGAGTGTTAGGAAGAAAAGCCTTTAGAAAGGGTTTAAAGAAAAATGTGGCTCAATATACCACTTACAAAACTGCATGAGTTGTAAATGCAGTCTTGAGGAAAACAGTGAATCTAATGCTGTCTCTGATCAACTAAAGGAAAACGAAGTACGGTGATACGGTTTGGCGCAAGTTCCTCAAAAAAATCACTTTCCCTTAGATATACTTTAATTAAAACAAAAAAAATCTCTCTTTCTCTCTCTGTCACACACACACACACACACACACACACACACACACACACCTTCCTTGGTTATACAGTCAAATGTGTAGGGCGTTCCACATAACCCCCACTGATCCCATCGCTTACCAAAAACCCCCCAACGAATTAAGGGAAAATCCATCTTATTTCTACGTTATTTTAACCCCATAAATATTAAATCCAGCCCCTCCAATGCCCCCATCGCCCATCCACTATTTTTTTGTCCCCCATCGCCCACCCCATACGGTTTTTCTACTGTTTCAATGCACTTCCACGCTGGCGTCGAATGAATGAAAGTAATGGGTAATAAACAAGCCTGTACTAAATATGTGTTCTAAAGATAGTATTAGTAACAAAAAAGGGGCGCTCTCTGTGATGAGACTGACTATTAGAAATGTTTTTTGGTAATGTAAAATATTGAGTAAAAAAAATTCAAAATTACAGCTGTTTTTTTTAATAATTTTAGGTTAATGAGCTTACTTAAGTGTAGGTATTGCCCATATGTTTTTTGTTCTACAGAAAAATCAAAAATTCATTAATAAAAAACATAACAACAAATCTTTGTAACGTAGCGTATAGAATGTAGTTAACATTACGTACGCCACGTAAGAGCATACGTACGGTAAAATTATACATCGGCTTATCTGTGACTATAAGTTAAAAAAAGTTCACGACTTCATTTACATGTACATGACCTGGAGCACAATGAAATTTGTACATATTGCGGAAGAGAATTTAAGAAAAAATGCATCAAAAAGGCATTACAATAGGATTAATAAAAAAGTAAAGAAAGAATTTCGGTGTCATGTTAATATTTATTAAAAATAACAGTTATGTTTGTTACATAATTTTCTTAGTTTTTTTAGAATACAGATGAAACTTTTCTTAACGTATGATTGAATGTCAATGTGTACTTCTTAATATATTAATATATTTATGTGAATTGAAAAAAAAAAAAAAAAAATCAAAATCAAAACTGATTAAAAATAATGTTTATTGTAAAAATATTCTAAGTTCTATGCTAGAATTTTTTTTCTCATTGAGTAAAGTAATTATATTTCATTTACTTCTATGATAAATCGTTCTTTAAAGTTTACCACAGACCAGCTGAAGTTAATTTTTTATAGCAACCATACTCAACTTATGTAAAAAGTATTTACTATATTGTAAATATTACCATTATGGCTTATACAATTTATTTTTTTCAATTAAAAAATTTTTTTTTTTGTTTAAGCCTTTTGGCCTCCTACCTCAAAGTTTATGGGAAGGATTACAATGCATTAATAGGAGGTTGGTGCGCGAAGTATGCAGGGGGGTGGAGCCCCACTAGTATGGTGTGTGTATGTTTCCTATGCATTTCAAAACTACTTAATCGATCGGGATGAAACTTTATGAATATGCTGTGTAAACATCGGTGGAGGTCTCCGACATACTGTTTTTTAATATTTTTTTTGAACGCTTAATCAGAACTTCTTAAAGATGGATAATGCGCGTATTCCACAGCTATAAGTGTACTTGAAAGAGCAACATCACCACCAGCAGTTACTTGAATGTGTCCTTCTAATTATGTGCAGAAGATTCGTTCGCAGAAATATTACTTTATTCAGAAATGCCACGATATCATACATATAATGCATCTGCTAAAAAGTTTTAACGTCGCAAGCAAGGCAAACTAGTTGGAAGACAACGGAATTTATGTAACGCTTTGAGACGTTTATACACTGTGCGTCCGAATAACCAAAAATATTTGTATCTTCGATTGCTGTTGGTCAACGTCTATGGACCGACTTCATTTAAACAATTAAAAACTGTTAATAGTAAAATATGCGCCACTTTCTGACAAGCTTGCCGAGAATTAAATTTTTTTGAGAACTATCCTCATTGGGATACAACACTGGCTGATGCATCAAATACCGCTCATCCACAGCAAACACCCACATTATATGCGATCATTTTGACAACGTGCTTCCTATCAAATCCAAAAAAAAACTTTAGGAAAACTACAAAGACTATATAAGCGGCAATGAATCGTAATCCTAAGATATAATTCATACCAAACTTGTATAAAGAATTTTTGGTATTGATGGAAGATATAAGTTTGACAATCGTTAACCAGAGATTGATTCATTTGGGAATGTGTGCTTTAAGTCGGCCTGCAGATGACGCTTATGACGCTTTTTATCGGGACTCATAACGCGAAATTGCATTCGATGTCCATGATTTAAATACAATCGTTGAAACAAATTTTCCAAAATTGTTTCCGGAAGAGCGCATTGTATATGATATTATAATGAAAACAATTGTAAATTAACACGGTGCACTGTACTTGCTACATTCTCAAGGTGGCACAGAAAAAACAATTTTTAATGTCACTCATTATAGCAGTTTTAATGTTATGATATAAGATCGTATCGGCAATGACATTATCTGGAATTGCTGCGTTTCTTCTGAATGGCGGTCGAACAGCCCATTCGGTACTCAAGTTGCCATTAAACATGCAAACTATGAACACTTAAACACAGGGGCGATGAAAGCCTGTGGTACTATGGGTACTATGAGTACTAGTACCCACTTCAGGTTTGGTTACTTCATGACCGTTATTTTTTAGTAATATCTCGTGTATGCGTGTAAAATAAAATGTAGAATAAGATTTTTATGAAGATTTCTTATTGGCAAGTAATAAGTACGATTTTTACAGTAAAAAGTTGGGTTTACATCATTGGCATAGTGCAAAAACTGCCGAATACTTAGAATTTTTTTTAATAAAATCATTTATGAGTTTTTCTAAATCAAGCTCGTCAGTCAACTGATTATAAACAGGCAAAATGGCGTTTAGGATTAGAACTCAAGAGCTTACTTTCGGAGCTTTAAATGTTTTCCGAAATGTTTAAGAATAGAAACATAGAGGGCGTAACTATCAGAGAGCCTATAAGAGCCTACTCTCGCAGCGTCTAAAATTCATCACCTTGTGAAAATTTACATTTGTAATTGGCGTGTTAGCTTAGTTTCGATCTCAATCCAATTAAGTTGATCTCCTGTTATAGTGGACCTTAAATATGTTTTGAGCCGACGCAACATAGAGAAACTCCGCTTATTAAAACACGATGATTACAGAATTATTAACATTAATGTGATGAATCGTATAAATTCTGGAACTAGTCCAATCACCCACTTATGCATCTCGAAAAATTTGACGATGACCCTTAATTTTTTTGTCTCTTTTTGTTACCGACGCAATAACTGCAGAAGTATATCTTTATTACCGAATAGGCGTTTTTTTATCGAAATCACTACCGTAAGAACGAATTATTTCATTGATATCTGCTGTTTCGCCTGAAATATTTTTTACAGTGGCTTGAAAAGTTTTACTGAGTCAGTGTCGAACCGACTGTTAAGTGACTAAAAAACTTTGTGATATTATATTAGTTAGTTCTACGAGAATCACAAATCATCATTTGGGATGAAGTTATTACGGTACACAACAAGTTATTAGAAGCACTTGATAGAACAATGATGGATACAGAAGAAAAAATACTTAGCTCTTTGATGGCGCACTCATTTTACTGTCTGGCGATTTTTAACAAACTCTACCAAATATTCCAAGCTCAACACACGCTGATTAACTCAATGCACGTATAAAATTTTCAGTTCTATAGGAACATATTAGAACATTGATGTACATGACATCAATTTTATTATTTGTAATAAAATACCAGACGAAGCGATAACTTCCAAATGTTTATTCATACTGTCATGAATCCCAACGTAGTTGTCAATTATTTAACGAAATTCTTGAATGTACTTGATTGGCCAGGTATGCCACCGCACATTTTAAAACTCAAAATTGGCCAACTCATATTTCTTCTTCGTTTTATAAATCCTGCGCCATTTTGTAATGGTACCCGACTTTCAATAAAGAAGTTGATGAACAATATTATCGAAGCTAAAATTTTGAATGGAAAGTTCAAAGGATAAGATATGCTGTTACCACGCATTCCAATGATTCCAACATATGATAGATATGCCATTGAAATTGAAGCGGTTACAATTTCTAGTACGACTCGCATTTGCAATGACAATCAATAAAGCGCAAGGACAATACCTGCAAGTGTGTGGAGTGGAGCTATAAAATCCTTGCTTCTCACTTGGACAACTGTACGTAGCCAGCTCATGCGTTGGAAAATCGTCTGATTTGTTTTTTTAATGGTATATCAGAAGAAAAAACAAGAAATATTGCTTATCCACAAGCACTCTAATAAGTAAATCGAATTGAAAATATAATTCCAATAAATACACGAAGAGACGATTCGAGGGCCAGCTTCTAAGACCGTGGAGCAGCAACATGAACAGCCCGAGTGGCAGTCCCTCGATGCCATCAAACACGAGGCACTCGATAGAGAGGAGCAGTTTACTCAAGGAAAGGTAACAGCAGCACAATGAGTGTAGTGTAGTAGCTTCCTTTTCCGTTGAGTGATTATTGTGTATTGTGATGAGTTGGAGCGCCAACCTGCTTCTCACGTATAACATAACCTGTATCATATTTAATGTTCGATTGCGCTGGTATTATGACAATACGAAGTTTTACGTATTTGTTACTTTAACAACCTGTTCTGGCTTTTTTTTTAATGGCATAGAGACTTCTTAAGGAGAAATGTTATATGCATTTAGGGATGAGCATTTAGAAGAATCTCTGAAAAATTTTTTATTAAAAGTGCAACTTTAATTAGGTTTGTAACATAAATTTGAAATAAGTTAATATTTTATTTAACAATTAGTTTTGTGTTATTTTATTATGCTCCTATGATAAAATTATAATCAAGGTAATTTTATATAAGACTAAATGTAAGTGATGCTTGATAAAAACTTACTTGAGGTAGTAAAAACTATACATCATTTTTATCTATACAAAAAATTTTTATAGAATTGGAATTTACTGTACCGATTGCAATATTCAACGAATAGATTACAGATTACGCCTGTCATAATTAGTTGAGTTTTTAGTTTATTGACGAACGTTTTCACATCACTCATTTCAATATTAAATTCATCCGAATACATGATCGTCATAGGCTCATTTTCACGAAATCGGTTTTTTATTAAATGTTCAGAAGAATACTGATTTTCTTATCATATAAATAATCATCTTTTTGCGAAAGCTTAAGGAGGGGGTTTAATTGGTATGTCTATGTTATTTCTTTGTCCACACAAAAAACAATAAGTGTTGGAGGAAACGAGTCCTTCGGAAAGCAAAGTAATAATTTTTATTTTATTAGCTTAAGGTTCATTCGCAAAATAGTTAAAGAAGTTTTCAGTTCATTTTTATATTTAGTATCTTGATGTTGATGTTGCGTCTGTTCATCTGTTTTAAAGAAATGGTTAATAAAGCTTGCACCAAGTTTGTTATCTCATTAGGTTATTTGTTTCCTTATTAGGTTCGATAAATCATGTGGAAAATTAGCTGTAGACTTCATACAGACTCTTTTAATTCTTTATTTTTACTGTGACAAACATTTTTCTGCCTAAGTTTGGAATAACATTTTCTACACCTGATGTCATTTTCTTGGACAAGGAATTTAATAATATGATAAAATACTTTGGCATCTTTTTTTATACGTATTGTTCTGCCAACTTTACATCTGTGTAACACAGCTAAAAAAAATCTTTATCACTTTATTGTGATTTTTTATAAGGTAACTAGCTTCAAAAATATATTCTTATTACTGTTAAAGCTATTTGAATGCTATATTATATTTAAACTTAAGTATCATGCATTCCTAGTTGAAAATTTTTTCCAGATACTTCATCTGACAAGATACGTAAAATTTTAGGTGAGATATTTCTTAGCAAAGACTGTGTTTAAATGATCTTCTTTCAGTTTAAATTGTATGAATAATTACAATAATTTAAATTACAAAAAGCAAGTCGAAAGGATTAAAAATTAAAAAAAAAGATTTTTTTCATAAGTTTGCAAACTAGAAATTCATGATAAACTAATAATAAAATCACTTTTCTAAAATCAGATGTTTTTTTACTCGGATACAATTTCAGGTATACCACTTATTTTAGAGGTTGCAAAGAGAAAAAAATAGTTGGTTACTTTTACTGTATTGTTTTGTCAAGTGTAGTGGTTTTATTGATCATCACAAGACTAGTGGTTGTTTGTAGGCTGAAAATTGTCCTGGAATAAAATAAAATACGCGTATGTTATTTACTAATAATTATATAAAAAATATTTAAGCCGTTAAGAACAAAAATAAGAATATATTCCAATTTTTATCGTCAGTATTATTTAAAGGTACAAGAACTTACTTTAATTCTACAAAAACACAAAAATTTAGTTGTGGAAGGTACAAAGAATTTTTTACGAAGGGTTTGCCTTATAATAAAGATAACTTAGCCCTTTTACATATTAATCAAATTTAAGAATCGAAAGATAAATTATGTGGATGCTTTAATTTACCTACACCAAAAAAAATGAAGAGTGAAAAAAAAGGTATAGATGATGAAATACGTTTCAGTAAAAAAATGTTTAACTCGATGTATAAAAGTTTGAATAATGACCAGAAATAGCTATTTACGTAACAAGTGCGGAAAAGACGATCTCCCGCACGAGTAGTGATTGACTCACACGAGTGCCGAAGTTGACGGGAACGAGTAGCACTTGAGCACACGAGTGCGTAGCACGAGTGTGATCGCAAGGTACGAGTTACCGTCACCGGCCACGAGTGCGAGTCTATCACACGAGTGCGGGAAATCGTCCCGCACGAGTTGCGTTCAAGTTTTTTTACAATGTTTGAGGGAAATAGGTACAAAATAGGTTTGAATTTTGATTTCCAGTGTGTAGCAAAATTTTTCCGGTGTGTGGCAAAACCTTTTCCGCACACTTTTTCCACACACTGTGCGACAAAAACCTTTGCCACACACCTTTTCCGCACACTGTGCGGACAAACCTTTGCCGCACACCTTTGTTGCACACTATGTGGGAAAATCGATTTTCCACACTAATACCAGTGCGGAAAACATCAATTTTCCTCACACTATTGCGAAATAGTATTTTTCTTAAGAGTTTGAAAAGTCTCTGTTTGCGAACCGAGAGGTTTGCGGCCCGAGCCGAAGGCGAGGGACGTAACGAGGTTCGTAAAGGAGACTTTTCGAACGAGTTCCGGAAAACTGCTTTCTTGCCCGAGGAAGTACCAGCCTCCTAAAACCACCCGAGGGCGGAAAATATATTTTATATTATTTGCGAACAAAAAAATAATATTTTCGGTATAGATGGTTTTGGACGGTCAGAAAAAACTTATTTATACAAAACGTTAAATAATTTTTTTATTTCTCAACATAAAAAAATCATGTCAATGGCATGGACTGGCACAGCATCAATTTTGCTTCCATAGGGGATCACCAGTCATAGAACTTTCAGTCTTCCTTTAGATCTTAATAATATAAAGAGTGCATTTCTAGAATTCGAGTCAGATAAAAAAAATTAAGAGAAGTTGGATCTCAATTGATGAATGTTCTCAAATATTTTATAATATTTACAATTGTTCGATGAATAGTGTTATACTTACAACGCATAACGAGAACATTTCTTATTTAAATAAAAAAATTCTTAAAAAATTAGCTGGAGGAATTAAAACTTACTATAGTATAGATAACGCAACTTGTAAAGGGGTTGATAAATCAGACGATAATATTTATTTAAATTTTCCGGTGGAAATGTTGAACAACATTTGTGAAGGATTACCACCTCATGAAGTTAATTTAAAAACTGGTACAATAGTTTTGTTACTGAGAAATTTAAGTATATCAGATAGACTCTGTAATGGAACACGCTTACAAATTACAAAATTATTAAAATAAAATATAGGAGGAGAAATAATAACTGTAGAAAAGTTGGAAATAGAGTCTTTATTCCAAGAATAACTGTAGACACAGGAAACTCCTCAACATAACCGTTTATTTCGTATTGTAAACAATGTCCAATCGTTGTGGCATTTGCTATGACAATAAACAAATCCTCAGGTCAAAGTTTTGATAACGTAGGTTTGTATTTTAAAAAACCCTTATTTTATCATGGTCAATTATATGTGGCTTTATCAAGATGCAAGTATAAAAATAATTTATGTATTTGAGTAGAAAGGCAAAAAAATGCAGAAACAGAAAATTTTGTATGAAAAGAGGTTTTTACATACTTTATAGACTTTACTTGATAGTTTTTATAGATAAATTGGATAAATTGGAAATGTTCATGGCAATAAATTAAAAGCTATAATATTTATGATTTAAAAAAGAATAAATCTTGTATATATTTTAAGTATATATTAAAAGCCGCAAGTAATTCTTTTTTTTTTACATAAAAAGTTGTAACATAAAAGCTCCCAAATCTTACAGATAGATTATAAGTTTGGTTATAAGATAATACTTGAATTTAAATTTTTAAACATAAATATGATTTTTTTAAACATAATGTGTACATTTCTAATGTTTATTGAACAGGAGATAACATTATTTAATTTCTGTGGTTATCATAAACTAAAAATTGTAGATAGTCGGTATACTGGGAGGGTTTTGGCTCACCTTCCTTTTTCTCTAGGGGAGGTGTAATGTGAGGGTTCTGGCTCACTGAGGAGGGAGCTGTAGCGCGAGGGTATGGGGCTCCCCCTTCCAAGTGGGCAGCTGCCGTGGGAAGGGGTGCCGTACGTGTAGTGTATGTAAGAGGTCGCAGGTCAGCTATGCTGTTGCACAAGCTTATCCACGTTCCAGCTCTCTTCTAGTGTCAGCTTGTTCCCCAGACTAGCGTTTGGATGAGACCACTTACTTGCACGCATGAAAATGTACACATGTGTACGTGCATGTATCTGCTCCTGTGCGTGCTAATGATGTGCTGGGTCTGCATGATGATACTTTTTTGTTAAAAAAATTCTATTTCGAATTTTTCAGCGAAAAAAATCTCTAATTTTTTCAACAAAATTTATATTTCAACAGTTTATAACAATTCATCATAACTGTTTTCCAAAACTTTTAGGTACTTTTATTATCATTAATATTCTAAATTGCAGTCGTAAAACTAAACTTTGATTTATTGATTTACAAAATAATAAGACAACAACTAGTACCTTATAATATGTAGATGACGAAGGTATAGGTAGGAGTTCCATCTGTTAGTGATAATGATATAGCTAAATTTAATAGGTTATTAAATTTATTATTATTATTCACTTAATCTTGTTAAATTAGGCGATACTTCCACAACTATTATTATTTAGTAATTATGTAACGTTTTATTTTGTATGTGTAGTTATATCATATAATAATTATACATATAAGAAATAATGAACGAGACATTGTTTCAAAAAAATAGTAATACAAAAATATTGAATGCATCAAAAACTTTGAACTTGTTTATGAATGAAAATAATTTTATGATAACTATCATGTGATTTTTATTATATAATTTATTAATATTATCACGTAAATTCTATATTTTATCAATGTGTATAAAGTCCATTAATTTGCCTTCTAGGCGGTGGGAAAAAATAAACTTTTTGACTGTAACGACCTATTAGGATTCCAAAAGGTCACATGACTCTTGTGATATACATAGTCACTTGGGGGAAAAATAACAGTGGCCTTGTAGGTGCAATTGTATTTTTATTTTTTTTAACCGTTTAACGATTGTAATACAATAAAAGCTTTTCGATAAAATATTTTTGAGGAGATGACAATACCTTAAGTATTTTTTTTTCAACTCAATTAGTCTTTACCAGCTTAAAACTTTCTTTTGAAAGTGCGAAAATTCACATTTAACCTTACCAAAATCCCGCTTGTTTTTTTATATGTAGTCGGGAACGGGAGAACTTTTTACAGGTTAAATGTGCGTTTTCGCACTTTTAAAGGAAAATTTTAAGCTGCAAAAGACTAATTGAGTTGGTAAACAATACTGAAGGTATTGTCATCTCCTCAAAAATATTGTATCGAAAGGCTTTTATAGTATTACAATCGTTGAACGGGTAAAAAAAAAAAAAAATTGCACCTACAAGGCCTGTGTTAATTTACCCTTAAGTGACTACATATATCGCGAGAGTCACGTGACCTTTTGGAATCCCAATCAAACGGTAACCACACAAGATCTCAAATATCTCTATGAGCTGTTCCCTTACACAGACAAAATTTCAGTCTGATTTTGGTGCGCTACAAGTATTTTTAGGTCCTTATAATTTACCATTCTCTCAACAAGTCATCAAATCTTGGGACTTACGATTATTATGTGACAGACTGAGAAATTCGCTTGGTTCGTTGAAGGCATCCTATTATCGGTATGTACTCGCACAAAACAGGCATAGTTAGTAAGAGAACTGTCCTGAAACTAAGTCTTATTGTAGTAAACTGATTCTTCTATACGGAGAATTCACCCTTGGCATACATAAATTTTGTTGAATTGACATATTTTCTCGCTCTTATCCAGGGATTTATGCTAAGAGACCTGAATATCTGTTGATTTTTCTCTGCCTGGGTTAAGTCACATACTTTTGTAATATGATGAAATTGACCTTTGAAGAGTATTCGTTTGGGATAATTTTTGTCGTATTATTATTTAATATTCGCGAGCGCTGTCATAAGTCTGGAAATTACAGCAGACGTAAGTATATTTTCACTATGTACATCACGTATGTGTGTGCAAAACTGAGAATTATCAACCGTCTTTTTAGTTCTTAATCTTTTTATTAAGTCGATCAGTCGCCTATTGTCCATGATAGTCTATACTTGTGCTCATATGATGCATGAATTAATAAAAGAGCAAGACACTGCAGGTCAATTGAGCATGTATGATATATTAGATCTTGTTCATGCTCTAATATTTTATGATTTTGTTTTAGTGATTAGTCAAATAATCTTTTAATCCTTACCGTATTTTATTTTTGAAGTTCAATGTATTTTAGTGATAGACGATACAAAAATCCAGTAAATTTTTTCTAAATCCAGTAACTATTTTTCAAAAAAGCTTAGAACAAAATATAAAATCTATTTTTCGTTCTTCATTTTTATTCGAATAAGGTGTTACCTGGGATTCTCGGTGCGGGAATAAATAGAAGCGTGACTTGTTGTTACTTATGCTTTATTAGAATTACTAATATTTAAGGGAAGTTGTGCGTGTCTTCTCGTCTCGCGGACTTCGTCCTTACCCTCTCGCGTCTCTAGCTGATCTCCCCGTCCCTTCTCTCTACCTTTCTTATCACCTCTCTTCTCTATTCCCCTACCTTTCAGGCCCAAGCCAGCAGAGGCGCACGCACGCATAGCTATATGCTATAGTACGTAACAAAGGTAAATCAGTATCCACTTCTTCAAAATCATTTGAACCTCTTTATTTCAAGCCTCTTGCAAGAAAAATCACAGGAATGTTAAATTGTGCAAAAATTCGTTTCTCATGATAAGAAAATTCATCAAAGAGTCTTAATTACTTGTATAAGAACTTCCACAACTAAATTTTTGTGTTATTGTAGAATTAAAGTAAGTTCTTGTACCTTTAAATAATACTGACGATAGAAATTAGAATGTTTTTTTATTTTTGTTCTTAATAGTTTAAATATTTTTTATATAATTTTTAGTAAATAACATACGCGTATTTTATTTTATTCCAGGACAATTTTCAGCCTATAAACAACCACTAGTCTTGTGATGATCAATAAAACTACTACACTTGACAAAACAATACAGTAAAAGTAACCAACTATTTTTTTCTCTTTCCAACCTCTAAAATAAGTGGTTTACCTGAAATTGTATCCGAATAAAAAAACATCTGATTCCAAAAAATTAATTTTATTATTAGTTCATCATAAATTTCTAGTTAGCAAACTTATAAAAAAATCTTTTTTTTTTAATTTTTAATCCTTTCGACTTGCTTTTTGTAATTTAAATTATTGTAATTATTCATACATTTTAAACTAAAAAAAGGTCATTTACATACAGTCTTTGCTAAGAAATATCTCACCTAACATTTCACGTATCTTGTTAGATGAAATCTCTGGAAAAAATTTTCAACTAGAAATGCGTGATACTCAAGTTAAAATACAATATAGCATTTGAATGGATTTTACAGTAATAAAAATGTATTTTTGAAGCTAGTTACCTTATAAAAAATCACAATAAAGTTATAAAGATTTTTTGTAGTTGCGTTACATAGATGTAAAGTTGACAAAACAATACGTATGAAAAAAGATGCTAAAGTATTTTATCTTAATATTAAATTCCTTGTCCGAAAAAATGATATCAGGTGTAGAAAATGTTATTCCAAACTCAGGTAGATAAATTTTTGTCACAGTAAAAATAAAGAAATAAGAGAATCTGTATGAAGTCTACAGCTAATTTCCCACATGACTTATCGAACCTAATAAAAAAACAAATAACTGTTACGTGGGATTCTCGGTACGGGAATAAATAGAAGCGTGACTTGTTGTTACTTATGCTTTATTAGAATTACTCATCATTGAGGGAAGTTGTGCATGTATTATCGTTTCGCGGACTTCGTCCTTACCCTCTCGCGTCTCTAGCTAATCTCCTTGTCCCTTCTCTCTACCTTTCCTATCACCTCTCTTCTCTATTCCCCTACCTTTCAGGCCCAAGCCAGCAGAGGCGCACGCACGCATATCTATATGCTATCGTACATAACACGTCCGAGGCCGCAGCGCCGACGTCCTCGGCGGCGATTTTTTTTTTTGATGTGTACTCATGTCTGTGTTATGTTGTTTGTGTTGTATAGCATTTTCTGGTTAGAGGAAAGAGGGTGGTTTGAAGCGCTCTATCCCTATTTCCTCTACTGGTTTAATTTGCTGTATTTTATGTGCATACATTTTTTTGTTTATTGTTTGCACGCTTCCCTTATACAAAAAATTTATCCTAGAATTCGCTTAGTTACTTATATTATATAATCACTTAATTACAGTTTTCTTGCTTATTATTTATGTACATATGCATTATACAGGGTTATTATTATTAACAGTTTATTTTCGCATTGGATAAAAATTAATATATTTTTCAAGGTCTTACTGCGTTCATTAATTTTATTATTAATACATTTTTTCTTCTTTTTGGTTGCTTGGACAATTATTGCCCTTGTATCAGTACGCCACTTAGGTTTATCTTGATACCTTCCTGTAAAATTATTGCTGGTTTCAATGCCAAACTATTGTCCAGTGATGTTTCGTTGGCTCCCTGACTGGTGTTCTTTCACTTGTTACCTGAAATAATTCTATAACAAGTAAGTAGCGGGGCCCCCCGTGGGAATGGCACTTAAATTTGACTATTGCTATAAGAAAGAGAAGGCAAGCTGAGTCAGTATGCTGAATCTTTGCACCCAACGTAACAGGGTAAAAATGATTTGTTTAATATTTATTATATGCTAATAGATTTTGCCATTAGGTACTTATTTGTTTTGCACCCCTTTTACACATTAAATTTTTCTGGCCTCTTGTTAAATTCTTATTTTTCTGTAACAGCTCTTTTTTTCGTGTTTCAAATGCTTATACTAATTTTCATATTAAATATAACATTGTTTTTTTTTTTTTTTTTTTTTTTTTTTTTTTTTTTTTTTTTTTTTTTTTTTTTTTTACATTAGTGGACTTTGAAGGATGTGTTGATTGCATACGCGATCCAATCATATATGAAATGTGTTTTTTTTTTTCGTCCGATGTCAATTTAAAATATTTCTCAGCTATAATACATGTTTGTTTCTTTCTTTGATTGGTGGCCATGTACGTTGTTGGAAGGGAAATTTAAAGGAAATTCGTTGGTATTTTGACGGTAATTTGTTGGTTTTTTTTTTTTTTTTTTTTTCCCGTATGATTCGCAAATGTTTGGTTTTTTTTTTCTGGATACATGTATCTGGGTCAGACAATACGAGGGTTTTTGACTTCCCTTTACGTTGTCATAATCGAGTTGTTTTTTTTTTCTCTGGTGTGTATCTCTTCTGCCCTGGTAGTACTAGAATTCACTAATAGTATTGTGTAGTGTTTCTGTAGCAGGGTTGCTCCATTGTTCTGGCAATTAATGTTTTATGTTTACTGTGGGTTTTGAGGAATTTTCATCGCAGGTGTCCGCTTAGAATGTTCTGGCTTCGTTTATGAGACTGATGACTCGTATTATAGGGTTTTTCCCATGTGAATACGTATGTATGTACATCTGAATGTATGTATATGTTTTTTTCTTTTTTTTTTATTGTTTGGAACTATCCCCTGTAGGCTCTGCTATGTTGTATGACTATGCATGTAGATGCTACTGTTACTGTCGTGGTGAAATGCTGTTTCAGATTTAATTGTGATTTTGAACCCTTATTCAGTGGCGGAAATCTTATCTTATCTGGCTTCCAAACTAAATGTGTGTGACTATTTCCCTTGTTCAGTTTTATTTTAGTCTTGTTATGTAACCGAATCTCCAGAATTTTCAGTAGTTGTTGTCATTCTCTGATAACCGTTGATTTTGATAGTAGGTAAGGAATCTCAGGATTGGCTATGAATAGAGTACTTGACGGATCATAGCTGAGTGCGCAATTGGTAAAAATTTTTCAATTGCAGCTGTATTTCTTGATAATTAAAATCAAAATCATTTGAAAATAAGATCTTTTTTTTTTTTTTGTTAAAACTTTGCATGTCTCACGTCCTTTAAAATCTACTAATAACACTGTTCTGAAGTGCGTCACATTTAATCGTAATTGTACTTGTAATTATTTTGTTATTAAATCCCTTTTTTTTGTATTGTTATCAATGTTTTTCTTTTAATTGTTCTTTTTTTTTTATAGAAAACAATAATAATTAATATTATTTACCTGATTATTATTATTCTTATTTTATTTTTTTCTATGGTTTCGAGTACAAACATATAATATTCTTATTATAAACAATATTTCTTATTGGATTTTTTTTTTTTTTTGACAATGCCTGTTATTTTTAAGGGTTGCAAAATATAATAACTCTATCTTTTATCCTATTACTCATTTTTCCGTAAGTTGGGTGTTGTACAGCCAAAAAAATTTCACATAAGTATACTCTTCTCTTTCTTAATTTTTTTTTCCTTCGCCTTTATTTTGCGCGTGCATCCAAAGGTCATAACGAGAAAAAGTTTTTTTTCTATGTATTTTATCGATATTATTCCTTTAAATAAGGGGGGTGTTAATTGTCTGAATGTCCGTTGGTTACGTAGTTATTAGTTATTTTATATTTTCTCTTCACATAATTTGTTGCTTTCTCTCGCGGCTCGTCCGAGGGCCGCGAATAAAAGAAAAATAATATTTTTCCTATCACTTTTACTCGTTTGTTCCTGCGTATCCCGTCTTCCTACACTATACTAGATGTATATGCTCGATTTACCGTTATTAAATTCTACATCACTTTTGTCTTATTATCATTACTATTCTTATCACTATTATTATTACTATATTATCGTTACCGTTGTTATTATTCATGCTTATTCCCACTGTTGTAAGTATGATTCTATTCCTATAGCCTTTTCAGACTTTATTTTTTTTTTGTAGTGTCTTAAGTTAACCTATCAGTTGTCAGATGATGTCGTTTCCTGTTTGTTGTCTCCTTTACCGTCCGTTATCTGTTGCGCTGTGGCTGGGACCTTGGTATAACCCCAAGTGATTTGTATGTTTCGCGAGTCCTGTTACAAGTCTGTACTTATTGTTAATAATATATATATGATTTTTGTATGATTCGTTTTTTTTTCTTCGCTCTTGTTCTCCCTGATGATCAGTTGTATTTTGATATATTTTTTTTTCATGTCACCGTTGTCTGTATTATGTTGTTATGTCTTGATTCTTAATTAAGGAGTGTTAGTGATTTCTTTATTGATCCCTATTATTCCGTTGGCTCTTTCGTGTTCGGTCACCCTATGTATGTATTGTTATTCGTTTCGGTGCTTCCGGGTTTGTTGTCGTTCCATTCCCTGTAGTATTGTTCCTATTTTGTCTGTCCATAAGCATTCTTGCCACCTTCAGTGCTACTGGGCCTCCCCACTTTAGAACTCCGAATGATCCTGCAGCCGTTCCCAGCAATATTTCCGCTATCATCCATGCGTACTCTTTCCATTCTGTCAGTTCTCCTTTTACGTGTGTCAGTTTGCGTATGCGTTGTATTAGATCTGTCAATTTCGTGCCCGTCTTTATTATGTCCTCGGGTCCGTGTTCCTGACCCCCTAGTTCTTCTAGCCCGTCTCTTTTTACTACTGTCCTCATCAGCTCCATCATTTTCTCTTTTCCCTCCCCTTTTATTCGTTGTAATATTTCTTTTAAATTTAGATTTGAATTTTTAATTTGCAGTATTTGATTTTCTCCTTCCTCTTGTCCTGGTTCTAATCTAGTTTCTGTACGGGGGCGAGTACTATGTATTTGGTTAGCCAGTCCTGTATTGATAAAATGTGTGTATAGTTGTGTGCCGATTGTTTGTTTATCGGTCCGTAAAAATCTATCGATATCTTTTTTGAATAGTCTACTTGGAGTGTCCGTAATTATCATGGCTTGTTTTGTTTTTATTCGCACTAACTTTTTTGTTTGGCATGACGGGCAGCCGAGTATGTACTGTCTTACGTCTGGTCTCATATTTCGCCAATAGAAATCCTTTGCTATTTTGCTATATGATTTGTTAATACCACGATGCCCGCCTATAGCCGATTCATGATATTCTTATATTAGCTTATACCTTTGATCTACCGGCGGTACCACTAATTTGCTTGTATATAAAGTAGCGCTCATTTTTATGTCTTTGAGGATTTCTTCGAATTGTTCGACCATGTATGTCCATTGGTTAAGATTCAGTATCGCTAGATCTCTTACCAGCCCAATTGTTTTTAGTTTGTTTACCATTACTAGCGATCTAAGGGCCATTACGCATTTCCTTATGTCGGATTTCAGTACTGTATCTTCAAAGTGAGCTTTTGCGTACATCCGAATAACGCATACTTTTCTTATTTTGGATAGCATGACGTCACCCACTGCTTTTGTCTCGTTATTCATGATTGCTGGGTTTATGTAGCCCCGCTCGTACAATGCGTCGATGGTCTCCGTGCCCGGGACGTCGTCCGTTATTGTAATGAATGCGAGGTTGTCGATATACCTCAATGGGTGATCTTCGACCTTTTTCATTTTTTGAAACGGAGTAGGTTCTGAGCCGTCCTGCGGGACCCATGGAGGTATGTTGCGTGGTAATCGTGTTCTACATACCCTATATTTTTCCATTATGCCCATCTTATCCACGAATTTCTTTTCCTCGCCGCAGCTCTCATCACTTTCCTCTATCAGCGCTTTGTTTAGGCCCGGGTCGCTATCTAGTGAGAGAGAGTCTCGTTTAGTATTAGTGTTTAGTGGTGGTGGAGGTTTAGGCGGGGGCATGCTGCGTTCTTCATCTATCCGCTCTCCTTCTTCCTCCCTCTCACCCTTTTCCTCGCTTTCTGTATCCCGTGCATCCTCTTCATCGTTCTCTTCGTCTTGTTCGTTTACGGCGTGGTCGTTGCTATCTCCTTCAAAATTTCCCTCTATGTTATCTCGAGGTTCCTGAGTATCGAAATCGTCGTTTTAATTCTCATTATTATATTTGGGTGAGTGATCGCCGCTAGTTCCTTCTACGAGGGCTTGATAGTGTTGGTTTCTGAGATGCATGTGTTTAAATTCTTCGTCTTTCCCCCCCATGAATTGTTGGTATACTATCTTATCGGGTGATACTTGTAGGTGTATACATATGTTTGCTTCATATTCTTGTGAAAATATAAAAGCACATTCTCCGTCGCCGAATTCATGGCTGCTATTTAATATTTGTTTGGTTCCTTTTGGGTCCTTACATTTATTTATCCATTCTGACCAGCGTAGAATTTTTCTGAGCTCATTTGTTGATTTTGTCAATCCGTACAGAAGTTTTAGGCAATGGAACAGACAGCTTCCGTCTCTAGGGACATCGATCATTATTAGCTGTCTGTAAGGTTCTGCGCATTGGGTCCCCGATACTCGGATCTTTGCATCCTCTTCTTCGTTCATTGCAGTTGGCGTGCTATCGCTTTCCCATACATCGATTCTTATGCCCTCTTTTCCTTTAATGTCTTTCTTCTCAACGTCGATTGAGACCTTTGCTCGGAATCAATTGGTTGATTCATTAAATATTGACCTTAAATTGGTAATTTGACCTTTGTTATTATTATACTTATCGTTTCCGCCATTGGGTACCTGTGTATCTGGTGGTTGTTGGCTCTCGTGTTCGTTTGGTGCCATTCGGCTTTGTTTGGTCATTTCCGTCCCCCGCTCGTCTACTTGCTGTCTACCTTTGGCTCTACTCTCTCTCTGGTCATGTACCCCTCCTTTTTTTTCCGATTTCCCTTTGCTTTCTTTGTCTCTGTCAGGTGTTTTTGTTGCTGCTGTTTCCCCTATTGCTTTCTTAGCTTTCCGCTCTCTCTCTTTCTCCGCTTTTTCTGCTGCCTCGCTATTCCGTTGGTTCAGTTGGTAACCCCAATGTTTTTCTTGCTCGGTATCCCTCTGCGTTGTTGCCGGTGTATCACAATGCGCGATAATAATTTCCTTTGAGTTGTGCGGTTGCTCGGCGGTGATAGAAAAATCTGCGATTTTCCTATGTAGAGTATCTAACTGTCGTTTACGGGTTCTGTGTTGTGTTTTCTCTGTTACACCCTTGTTGATAAATGGTGTGCTCGTTGTTTTTACCCCTTTTTCTATATTTTTTTCTTTGCAGATGTATGCCAGTTTATCGTCCGCTGGTCTTTGCGACAGAATTTTTTCTTCATCGTTTACCGCTGTAAGGGTGTTTTTATCTGCCTTATCTTTTAGTTTTTCCGTCCTTTCCCGTTCTGATCCTGTGTCTGTACTACTGTAGATGTGGGTACTTTATACCTGTTCGCTTTCTCTAAGTTTTCTGGGCTTCTTTTTAATTGCCTTCTCAGACGAGTCAGACGTTTCGATTTTTACTTTCCTGTTCTTTCGTATTAGATTCCTCTGTCTCTTTGTACGCATTGTGTATATTCGTGCTGGTGTTGCATTTATGTCTTCGTAATTGTCCCTTTCCTGTTTTTCCGCAAGCTCATACAACTCCCAGCGTGGTAGGTCTGGGTTTTCTTCCCCTTCTTTGAGTACTGGATTGCGAGAAAGAGCATCCGGTGCTTTATTTTTCTGCCCCAGCCTATAAACAACATCGAACTCATATCCACGGAGTTCTGCCTTTAATCTTGTGAATCTTAAGTCCGGTTTCTTTGATGTGTGAAAATGTTTGAGTGGTTCATGGTCAGTTATGACTGTAAATTTACGACCGAACAAATATGGCCTGAATCGCTCCTTGGCGTACACTATCGCCAATAATTCCTTGTCGTATGTCGGATATCGTAATTCACTGCCCTTCAAGCATCTGGATGCATATTCGCAAGGGTGATCTTTGCCTATCTCTCCCTGGCTTAAAATTGCTCCGATAGCGTAGTCGGATGCGTCGGTTGTTACGATAAATAGTTCGTTTATGTCTGGAGCTCTCGGCACTGGCTCACTGCACCGAGCGTTTTCAAGTTTTGTAAATGCATGTTCTTGTTCCTCTTCCCATTTAAATTCGGCTGTTTTTCTTGTAAGCTTAGAGAGGTTGGGCTATTTTTGTGTAATCCTTGATGAAGCGTCGATAGTACCCCGCCAACCCGAGAAATTGTTTCATTTCCCTCGCATTTGTTGGTTTAGGAAAACTTTTTACTGCTTCAATTTTTTCCGGATTTCTTTTGATCTGGCCGTTGCCAACAATATGACCGAGCACTTTCGCTTCTTTTCTAAGGAATTGGCATTTTCTTGGCTCTATTGTGAGGTTTGCATCGGCTAGCCGTTTTAAGAGCCTTTTGAATCTTATCTCGTGTTGTTCCAAGTTTTCTGCGATTACCATGATGTCATCCATATATACCTCTATCTCCCGTCCTTGTAAGCCTACTAGTGCCAGTGTTATCACTCGCATGAATGTACTTGGCGAGTCTATGCATCCCATCGGCATTCGTTTATATTGGTAATGTCCGTTTGGTCCTGAGAACGCAGTTTTATGAGCGTCCTCCTCGTGAATCTCTACTTGGAAAAACCCGCTCTTCAGATTTATCACGGTTATATATTTTGCAGCCGCTAAATTTTCCAAAATTTCATTCTGAAATGGCAGTGGATAGCACGTACCGACTGTTATTTCGTTCAATAGCCGGAAATCTGTTACGACCCTCCAGCGTTTTTCTTCGTTTGGTCCCACGTTTTTTGGGACAATCCACATATTTGAGTTATATGGGGATGTCGATGGCTCAATTATTTGTTGCTGCAGTAGTTTATCTATTTCTACTTGCATCTGTTCTTTTAGTTTTATTGGATAGCGTACCCTTTTGGCGACTATT
The DNA here is from genome assembly GCF_036245765.1 of Copidosoma floridanum. Classification (NCBI taxonomy): domain Eukaryota; kingdom Metazoa; phylum Arthropoda; class Insecta; order Hymenoptera; family Encyrtidae; genus Copidosoma; species Copidosoma floridanum. Next base: position 783,803 of record NW_028321914.1, on the reverse strand, counting down.
GGCTTCTCTGTTGCCGTTGTTATTCGAAGCCTAAGTAAGTTTGTAGCTTTTAGTGGCTCGCCGTCGAGGCCAAATACGAATGGATTGTACTCTATGAGGCTCCGGATGTGGTTTAATTCTTCCATGTTACAGCCAGATGTATCGACGATTTCCATTATTTTGCTTACTCGAGCCGCTATATCCGATTTCTTAATATCTTTGAAATTTTCGCTGTTGTTCTTTATATCCTAATTATTTTTACCGCTTACGGCATTTCTTTCTTTTATAATTTCATTATTTTTCACCTTTCCGTCTGAATTCTTAGCGTTAAAAAGCCTAATCATGGCTTCGTTTAACCCTTCAGCATCGTCCCCAGCGATGCTGAATGGTTCCGCCCCTTGTCTGGTTTCACATTCGAAAACATTTACTTCTGGTACTGGCACATCAATTTGTTTGTCTGATATGTTTATAATTTCTGCATATATCTTTAAGTTTTTATTTTCTCCTATAAAATTTCCGAATAAGATTCCCTCCTTTATATTTTGTAGAGGGACCCAGCCGACTTGTACGTGGCTGCTCTCATCTTTTATACGCGCAAATATTATTTTCCTCGATTTTGCGGGGATTTTAAAATATTCTGGTTTTAGTAATGGGATTCTGATGCTTTTTAATTCTAATTAATTTTCTTTGGCGCTTATGAGGCCATTATACAACTTAACAGCGTCCCAGCCAATAATGCCTTCCATTTCTATCGGAGAGGTATCGGGGACTACGTGCAGATTCATTATTATACCGTTAAGAGGTATTGTAGTCGTCCCGAACGTGCAGCGTGCTCCGTGTAAGATGCCAGTTATTAGGACTTTTTCTCTGCTCTCTATATGCGTGTCTGTAGTGAGACAGCATTCTTTTATAATTGATACTTCGGCACCAGTATCTGCGTAAAATTTTGCGCTATAAGATTGCAGCTGATTGCTGTTTAATATTACTGATGGTGGTGTGCTTCCAGTACTCGATATATTTACCCTGCGGAGAGGTAGGTTCATGTTTTTATGGATTTTTCCTTTACCAGCTAAAGGGCTACTAGTTATAAATTCTGTTTCAATTCTTTTTTCTTTGTGAGAATTCTCACCCTTTTGAGGAGCCTGTTCAGAGTCTGTTTCTAACGATACTTTAATTGTTTGATTTTTCATTTACTTTTCTTTGCATGATGTCTCGCTATCTTTACCTCCGATGTGTATTTTATTTGACTCTGTTTGCTCCTCCCCTTTAGCTGACTCCGTTTCGTTTTTATGCTTTATCTCCTTCTCTATTCTCGGGGACCGCTCGGCGCTTGGGGAGCACGACGAGCGTCCTGCGAGTTTAAATGTTCCGTGCTACGCGTGGATATTTTTTTATCAGGTGCATCATTTGTTTCATTCGGAGGTCCCCTGTCGTTATAATTTTCATCCCTATTATAATTTCTGTTATAATTATAATTTCCTCTATAATTATTGTTGTTACCGTACTGGTTGTTGTAATTGTTATTATTATTTCTTGAGTAATCAGCGTTTCTGTTGTAGTTATTATATCTGTTGTAGCCTGTATTCGTATAGGGGTTCCTTCTGTAATCGTTGTTATAGTTTTGGCTATACATGTTAGGGGGGTAATTATAATTATTCCGGTAGTTAAAATTTCCTTCCGTATTTTCCCTGTTATTATTGTTAAATTGTTCACGTCCGTCGCTCCGATTTATTCTCCCATTCTCTGCGTCTCTTACTAGTGTACGGCATTCACTTGTATAGTGCCCCCTGCGTTTCCAGTAAGCGTAATTTTTATCCCTTAAGTTTTGTTTATCCTGTGATACCTGCACTGGTGGATCATTTGTTTTTATGTCTGGGTTTTGAATTCTCTTATCCGATGCGTCTGCTACTAATTTCATACATACTTTTGTAGCATGCTCCCCGTATTCATTGCAATATGAGCAATATTGATAGTCCCCTGTTATTTTATTTTTATCTGTCGCGTCGCGTATTTCTGCCTGCTCGTGGCTGCTCGCAAGATCGTCCGTATCTCTTGTTCCTGCTCTCGCTTGGTATATTTGGGCTTCGATTCGTGCCGGCATTATTTCTCGTAGGCTCAAGTCACTTTCCATTTTCAGCGCGGCTACTATAGCTTCGCCTAACGTTTTCGGGTTAAGGCATGTTACCCTGTAGTTGTAAGGTGATTGTATCCCGTACGTATACTGCTTTATAGCTTCTTTTTCAGCACTCTCCTTTAATGCGTGTCGTTGCCCGGGTGATAGTGTCGTGTCCAAATCGTATAGAGTTATTATTCTATCGTACAATTTTTGAACGCGCCTGCTGTATTCCTCTACTAATTCCCCTCTGTATTGTTTCACTACTTTTAATTTTGCTAGTAACGTGTCGACGCTTCCGATGCTGCTGTACCTATTTTTCAATTCTACCAAGAATTCATCTACAGATGAGAACTGTGCCAGGCGCGGTATAAATTCGGCGGCTGCTTTTTTTAGCTTATTCGCTAGTGAGCCTATAAAAAATTTTTCATAAACGGGGCTTACCGTCCACGATACCACTCTTACCATTTGTTCGAAAAGGGGTAGTTTAACGGAATCGCCGTCAAATATCGGTATGTTTGCTGCTAGGTGACTTAGTGACGACAGTGTGTTCTGAATTGGGCGTTCGTAATTAGGATTTCCTGTGTAATGTGGGGGTACTGTAAATCGGTCTTGGGCGTTTAAGTAATTTCTATTTGCCCAACCTAACTCGTCCTCTCCTGCAGGATAAAGTGGTGCCGCTGTGTTCTGTCTATAATAATTATTGTCATGGTTTGAATTGTGGGTGATGCTGTAGTTCGCGATTTCTTGCTCACCTTGAGCTACTGGGGTTCGCATTTGTGTTTGACGCCGTGTAACTTCTCCGTACGTCTGTTGTGATGATTGATGTTTTGGTTGTGTAGGTGTAGGTATTCGATTTGTATATTGTTGCACTGCTTGTGCCGCTGCTTCTCTTATTATATCGTGTAAATTAGTGTCGTGTTTGGCTTGTGTTTTATTGCTATGCGGATTAGTGACTCGTCGATTCATGTCAGTTGTCGCGTTTTCACGTTCTGTAAATGAAGTTAATTTTTCAAATACGGGGGGTCTATGTGTTTCTGTGTGGGATGGCGCATCAGTTTCGTTATCGCTTATGTCCTGTCTATGAGATAACTGTCCGCGTTTGATGCTTGGCGTTAGTTTCCTTAACATTTTCATCATAAAAAGCCTCTGTTTTTTGCTGGCCTTCTGCCACTCTGTCCATGTCTCCGGATCATCTTCTAAATTAATCTGTATTACTTCGTCATCTGTGTCAATTGGTCCTGTTTCGTGTATATCTGTGCACCTCACGGCTTCTTGTAATCCCCTTCCCAGTGTATCATTTGTTTCTACGTCACTCATATTGTTGCACTTAAGTCTTTTTTTTTTTCGTTTTTGTTTTCGATTGGCTCCTTTTATTTATTAACTAATTTAAAAAATTTTGTATGGGGTGTTTCTCGTTTGTATCAGTTATATGCTTGTGCATGCAATTATGGGTTGCCGCTAAGGTCTGAGGATATTGCGATTTAGAAATAATATCGATATTTAAGTTTTTTTTTTTAGGTGCGTATTTCCCTCGGGGGTTATGAGTATAGTATTTACGAGTAATGAAAATTCACTTACCAGATCGCCGTGACGATGGTCAGCATGACGATAATCCCGTGCATACTTATGGGTTCCTTCTTTGATCCTTTCTGGAGTTGCTCAGCTTCTGCCTTTGCTCGTTGTTCCCTTCTCCTGTGCCATGTATCCCGTGTTCTGTGGCTGTAGTCCGGGCTTGGCGTACCGTGCTTTCTTCTCTTTGTCTGTATTTTTCCGGGTTGAGTGAATGGTAGCTGCCTCTAGTGTCCTGGTATGCTGGTCCACTGGCTTGATATGCAGTTTTTCCTTGTCAGGTATCCTTGCAGTATCGAAGATTTATACGATTATATCTTCCTGTTCTCTTTTACTTTTCCAATTTCCTTATATTGTGGCACTTGACACACTGAATTTGGCGTCTGGCACTTTTGACACTTTTTTCTTTGCGGCAAGAGATATGTTATTTTTCTTCCTTTTGTTTATTACGTTAATTAAGACAAGAAAAAATTAATTAAAAAAATTTTTTTTCTTTGTTCCGCGAGACTAAGTGATTTCCGCACACGCGACAGACCGTAAAAAATTTTTATCTGTATCCCACTTCTGACACCAGCTGTTACGTGGGATTCTCGGTGCGGGAATAAATAGAAGCGTGACTTGTTGTTACTTATGCTTTATTAGAATTACTTATCATTGAGGGAAGTTGTGCATGTATTATCGTTTCGCGGACTTCGTCCTTACCCTCTCGCGTCTCTAGCTGATCTCCCCGTCCCTTCTCTCTACCTTTCCTATCACCTCTCTTCTCTATTCCCCTACCTTTCAGGCTCAAGCCAGCAGAGGCGCACGCACGCATAGCTATATGCTATCGTACGTAACATAACCTAATGAGATAACAAACTTGGTGCAAGCTTTATCAACCATTTCTTTAAAACAGATAAACAGACGCAACATCAACATCAAGATACTTGATATAAAAATGAACTGAAAACTTCTTCTACTATTCTGCGAATGAACCTTAAGCTAATGAAATAAAAATTATTACTTTGCTTTCCGAAGGACTCGTTTCCTCCAACACTTATTGTTTTTTGTGTGGACAAAGAAATAACATAGACATACCAATTAAACCCCCTCTTTAAGCTTTCGCAAAAAGACAATTATTTATATGAAAAGGAAATCAGTATTCTTCTTAACATTTAATAAAAAACCGATTTCATGAAAATGAGCCTATGACGATCATGTACTCGAATGAATTTGATATTGAAATGAGTGATGTAAAAAAGTTCGTCAATAAACTAACAAACTCAACAACGGTGTTCCTAAAACCACAAAAAAAATCGTAGAAAGCTCAGTAGAATCCATTTTTAAGTGATTTCGAAAACAAGTGTACTCATAAAACTTTGGAACTGCTACTAGTACCAGAAAGTCTGATTTACAGCATCAAGACGAAGCTGTGAAACTGTTGTGCAATATTGAAGATTTTTCAATTATTATTTATGATGAAACCTTCTTAAGAAACCAATTAAAAGTTCAAATAATATTGACTAAAGAAACTTTTATTCTAGATAAAACAAAGATTTATTATGTAAAACCTTCAATATTTGTGCTACAAATGTTTACATCATCGATCTTGCTGGACCATTTCAAGTAACCGTCAATGACATGAGGATTCTGAAATGTACATTACAAGTTAAAAATGGACCAATTAGTATTTTAAGATAATATATTTCATTTTAGATTTAATATTTTGATACGTTAAAAATTTTCTAGAAGAGAAAAGCTTCACAGTTCTTATGCTCGCATTAAAAGGAAAACGTAAACAATGTTTCACAGAAAAATTCAGTGCATCAAGATACGTTACCAAACTTCGTTGAATCCTATAATCTTTATATTGCATAATAGGGGTGAATATGCAAGCTCTTACACTGTTAATTCGAAAATCAAGTTATTTTTTTTTTATACTGGAACACAATGTGAAATCACTTGTTATATTCATAATTTAACTCAAAAACTACTTAATTCTAATTATTCCAATTGATAACTTGCAATCTTAATATTAAGAAAATAGAATCGCGCAAGATTGTAAAAAATTATTCAGCTACGAAAGTTGCAAATAACCCTAAAAAATTAGTATCAGTAAAAAAATTATCATCAGCTGATCTTTTGAATTCTTCAGAATTAAGAGAATTAACCCTCAGCTTCATTGGTATATACTAACTGCAGAATTTTATGATATACCTAGGAGAAAAGCTTGAAAATGAAAAATCTATTACAACAAGTTTTGTGAAAAATAATTATTATTAGATTTCAAGTAAAATCAAGGCACCTTAACAGCATAATGCATGAGAGTAACATTCGTCACATTTCTAATGGTCAAGGGAAAGATGCTATCAAAAAGCACTCTTGCAATTGTGCTAATGGCCGACGAACAATTGCCACGTTGCAGCGCTTTTTTACTACTTATATCATGTAAGTTCTTATCTGATGTAATTTGACCTTTTTACGTGACCATAAACCTTTTTGATATTGAAAATGTATGTCTTGTAATAGACAAAGATAGTGACAAAGACTAATGATGTCTAGTAGAAAAATAGGTAGGCGTTAAACCAATTGCTAAAACGTTACATTTATTAGTTCGTTGAAAATATTGTTAACAAAAGAAATTTATTAATTTTTTTCAGCTCAGAAATAGATTTATTAAATGATTTGACTACTCTTAAAAAATTCAATCGCTGTTAAACGAAAAGCTTACGTCTTAGTAGTGTTCACGTGGTTACGGAAGAAGATTGTAACTCGTCATTCATAAAATCTTAATAATGCTGTAAAAGTTTATAAAAAATAAATGAGGAATGACTAAAACATAGTTTATGTTATTTTAACCACAATTTTCAGTGCCACTAACCTTCACAAAAAATTTTTACAAATACTATTTTTATGTAATTTTTTTCTGTTCTACGTGATGCAACAATAATAAGCTATTTATAGGTTTTTTTTGCATTTTAAATACGGCCCAATGATATTGGCCATTTAAAAATTGGTCATTGTCAAAATCACGTTTAAAAATTGAAATTATTTTTCTTGAAGTTATGTTGCCCATAGATTTTTTTTAAAAAATTCAACTAGTAGGAAATTACCTATACAGTATGTCTTCAAGTTTTTTAAAATAGATATAGCAATTAGCAAGCGAGAAAAAAAAGTAGTTCTTGTCGGATAAGTGCCATTATCTCCAAGGCTATTTTGCGGCCTGAAGGACCTGTGAAGCAGATCCCAAGGAACGTGAGGTAACATGGTACCATGACACTTAGGAGGCAAGCTCTATTTTTCCTGCAGAGGGCACACCAGCCTCTTTCAAACGCCCGAGGCAGGAAAACTTTTTTTTTTCTTGCCATGAGCACAAAGTGCAGCTGCTGCTTTGCGCCCTCAGGCTACACTTTGCGCCCTTGTTATCACTTTGAGCCCTTAGACAGAATGGTAGTTGTCTTTGGATAAGTGCCATCGTCTCTGGGGCTATTTTGCAACCCAAGATACTTGCGAAGCAGGATTCAAGGGACGTAAGGTAACCACGAAGTGATGGCGCTTACGTGGCAAATCCAATTTTTCCTACTGAAGGCGCACCAGCCTCTCAAACCATCTGAAGTGGGAAAAAGTTTCTTTTCACTCTCTCGTCCCACGTTAAGGTTTTGCCCTAGAGCCTTAAGTGATTTAGTGGACACAAAATTGCACTTTGCGTTCTCGGTAAGAAAAACATTATACACGACTCAGGCACCAACATACAACAACTACGCTCTTTGGGCGCTTATGTTTGTACTTTGTGCCGTAGTGGTTTAATGTACTATTTTGTGCTTCTGGAGCTCCAAAAAATTTAGGCCTTAGGAATCGATTAGTTTTTTTAAAAATTATTTCATTTTTTATTTTTCTAGCTGTTTAAGGTTCCCATACAGGTCCTATTTAGCTCTGTATTGCTACTTTCCTGTGTATATTTATGCGCTATCGTCATTGGCATCGTAAGAAACCGCCTCAGATTTAATATGATCAATCACTTACACAGCAATAAGGACCTTTATTTTACATGGCTTTCGACCCATCGAACCACGGTTGGAAATACGCACATAAGCAATTGGTTTTTCAGAGGTGCGAGCCAAGTGTCTAAAGATTGGGTCTCGAACTCCGAAGCATATGTTACCAATCTCCCGAGCTACAAAAACCACAGCGTAGACTACTGTTTTGTACATTTATAACTTTATATTTCAGCTCTTATTGTCATTGATTGATTGTTGGCTGGAACAGATACCACTTATAATGATATTTGCTTTTTCTAATGATAGATTTACTGAATCCTTTATAGTAGTCATCAAAAATTACTTTTTTACTCTTGAAGTGGAAAAATGAATATAAGGGTACCTTTCAAAAAATCAAGTACTTGCTTTAAGCCACCTTTCCCTACACTGATTTCTATAATTTTCAATCAATTTTTACTCGAGATATTCTACTATCCAACTGACTTTTTAGTTATGTTTGAGCAAGAAAAAATAAATAAATAAACAAAAAATAAACTTTTGTGAAACTAGATTTAAAATTTTTTTTATAGTAGCGTATAGAGTACAGAGCAATTTGATTTATTAATTAACATGTTAGGGAAAACTATTACTAAGTTAGTACCTGTTTTCGGATAATTTGACTACACTTGTTTTAACTGACTACAAGTATTGTATGTTAGTTAAAATTTAAGATTCAACTAATAACACAGTTAAAAATTGGATCAGAAAATTATTAAATGATTTCCAAATTAATGGCACGTATTTAGTGATATGGCAAGCTATAGTAACTTAAAACAATATTTCATTATAATACAAGTTGATTCTTTTAAAAACGTGAAGCTATGTCATTATCTTCTTTTCACATGTTTATATTTTTTTTCAAAAGTCTTTAAGATAATGTTAAGTCGAACAAATAATAATAGTTATTCATCTGAAAACGAAAAAAGGATCTTTTTTAAAATTATTGAAAAAAATTAGTTGATTCAGGCAAGCCAAATGAGAACAGTTTGTACTTCAAAATAAATTTTTTCTGAATGTCAAGCATAAGATGAAACATCAACCTTTAAGATCAAAATCACATTTGCTGCTAAAAAAAAATGTTTTAATGTCTTCCACGTGAAAAGCTTTTGCTCATCAAGAACCATGCAAATGTGAGCCAGTGGAAACTGTACAATTTTGTCTTTTGAGAATGAAGTAATATTTTACTTAAGATAAAGTGTTACTTCTTAAAATAATACCTCGCTAACATTTTTCAACTTCCGTTTCTTTAACGTTATTAAATAATTAAATAAATAGTTGAAGGATATTCATTTAATTTCGCCAGGACAATGTTTTTATGTAATCTTTCTACATCACTAATACTTGATTTCAGTGCTTTGCATAGTGAATCGTGAATTATCTTTAACAACTATGTTTCGATAACTAACTGCCATTATTAAAATTTTGTGAAGGGACATAAGGGTAATAAGGCCTTACAAGACTTAAAATAGATTTTAAAAATTTTCCGTATAAAAAAATATAAAAATATTACGCATAAGGTGCACGTTAAAATCAGTTATTTATTTTTAAATTCAAATCGACTTCATCATCTGGTACGTTTTCAATTTTATATATTTTTAAGTCTCACCACGCAACAGAACTAATGATACATAAAAGGCCGCTGAACTTTTACACGAATAATAAGAATTTTAATAAGGGCTTGTCATGATTTAGAAAGTAATAAAATTAGATGTAAGGGTATAATAAAGAATTAACAACCGATTGTGAAACGCGTGAGTAATCAAACTATTAAAAAAAGTTAATTGCTATGCTTTTGCTTACTCGATGACTCCTAGATGCTTTCGGGTCCAAGTAGGTTCGTAGTTTTGTCAAATAGTGAGATGGTGAATCTTTAGCCTGAACCATTTCCTAAAACGAATAGAGAAACGTTCAAAACACATACAAAGATGCAATTTATGTTTTAGTTCATTTTTAAGTATTAACAATATTTTAATGATGTTTTTAATTCTTAACTATAATAATTCTATTTATGTAAAAAAACTGTGCTTAAGCTAAAAATACAATAGTATGACAATGAAATTAACAATTTTTTGATAAAAATTGAATTTTCTCGTGTTTACACTGGGCTTGTTTATATGTTTATTATTTTTTCTTCTTTGACAGATGTAGGGGTAAATAACCCCTACGGGGCATTGAAATTTTTCGCTGTGCTAAATTGTTAAATTTTGCAAGTTTTTCGATGTACATTAAAATCAGTTAAATTTTACATTTAACTGCAGCATCTTGTGTGATTAAAAAAAAGGAAAAATTTTCTGTTGTATTACATTTTTTTATATATTGTGTTAGTATTTACATCATTTACTTCTATTACGGCGTTTGGATATAAGATCCGCAGCAAATACTGCACATCTAATTACTACACAAGAATCTATCAAAGTTTTTTTATGTTAGAGCTCAGACCCACTTACTGTGTACCACTAGGGCCTCGGGATGCGCACAAAGTAAATAGTCGAGAAACTAACATTACCTTCTTTATTTATCTAAAACAAGAAAAAAGCGCGTCGCGTGTGTAAGACCTTTGCCCTTGCCGGTTCCAACCAGAGATTAGTAGAAAGATTGCTGACTGCAATGCTAGGGCACAAGTTCACTTTTGGCCACTGTTTCAAGCGCCCCGTTGCGGCCAAGCGGTCAAACCAGGTGCACATTTTTTTTTTTTTCATTAATAAAGCGTGGAGGGGATATACTGAGTGTGTGTTTATGGATTCACGCGGAAATGGACATGTAGGCACATACTTTGGAGACGCGTGGAAGTGGTATACTGAATATGTGCGTACAGAGAGAGAAGTGGTGCATGGGAATGCCAAATACAGCCAGCTAACTAATATATAAAGCAAATTCGCTAAAACAGTTGTAATCGCTAATCGCAAAAACTACTGAACCGATTTTGCTGAAATTTTGCACACTGATTCATGATACTTCCTAGATGGTTTTAGTACAGTTTTTATCTTAAACAATTTAATAACAATAGCAATATATGAGCTCAAAGTTTGCAAAAATACGCCAGCTTTTCACTTTCGTTCAGTAAAATCCGCTAGGTGGCGTCAACATAAAATCGAAGCTACCTGCAACATAATTAAATAAGTGTGGTTATAATAGGCCGGAGCGTCTCGATAGTGATGTAGTCGAGCTTCGGCAGTTCAACGAGCTGTATAGAGAATGTTGATGACAGTCTTGCAGCTGGGTATGCCAGTTACGGATGACACTTTTCTTTAAGGGGAAAGGGACCTAGGTGTCTATTCACCCTGAATCTCGACGAATGCGAACAAAAAACAAAAATTACTTCCAACCGATGCCGTCTCTGACACAATACCAGGAGACTCATCTAGCCAGGGCACAATCTGCACCAACTCTTCAGAGTTGTGTGGCAGTCCCACCATCCCACCTGGTGCCGTTAGCGAATTTGTGGCTACAAATATAAGCAAGGGAAAACAGCTCTGAGGGGCACGGGTATCCACTACGGCTACCTTCTTGGACATCACGTCCCCAACGCGCTTACCCACATGTTCCCGTCTAACAACGAGCGGTTGGTTATCCGGGAAACGACCCGAGACGAGATATTCTTTGGTCAGCGGCATACCTCCCTCCATCACAGTCTCCGTACATCGAGACTCCCAGAATAAGAATGAAGCAACCCGTAGCCAGCTCTTTATCATCAAGAATAATAATAAAGAATAGCCTGGAAAATTCACCACTGGCGCTTTTTAGGGCCATTATAAGTATTTATGTTCCCTACTTAACCATCAATTTCATCGGTTCTTTTTAGGATCCACCTAAGTGTAAACTACCTTGCCAACAAATACATTTTTACTACCATTTCCGGAAGCGATTCGTCGACTAAAAGACTATATTAACTATAGACGGGCACAATTAAACCAAGTCAGCCATTCACTAGCAGATGCACAATGTCACCTGCGGAGTTGTTCTTCGCAAGGCTGGAAAACCCGGTGACCGACGACCCTATTTGACCCTCTCGACTCTAAGCATTCAACCAGAAATCACCGATCCTCTCCAATGTCTGTGCTGAGCAAACATAACAGCTATTAAGGTAATAAAAAACTTGAGCCAACGAGACAGTCTCCAACGGGAAAGCATCACGAACCAATCTCCCCATCGTAGATCACCCAAAACAACTGAGTCTGCAAAAAAAGGTGCTTTAAACACCAACGTCTTCGACGTTCTACCGGGAAACGTTGGAAAAGATCTCTACAACTAGCTCCAAAGCTTCGGACTTTGTAATTTTTCTCCCCATCAGTCTGGGTTTTCAACAGCAAGCCAGAGAAGATCACCCTGGGGTATACAGGCAGTCACAATTGCTGTTAACTGCAGTCAAGAAAAAGTTAACTTAAGAAGCTCACCGGTCTTTTGTAGGGCCATCGGACGTCGAACTACCTTGCCAACAAATATATTAGGACTTAACAAAGTTGACAGAAAACAGCTTTTAGGGGTGACAAAAATTTTAAGCATGCCAAAAGTAGCAAGAGGGTGACTTCGAAGAAAAACTTCGAGCGTATCTAATAAATACAATTTTACTTAGGCGTCAAGAAACTGATGCAGAAAATTTATCGAGATTGAAACAGCAGCGTCAAAATCGACAACTAAAAAGTCCAATACGTGAGAGATCAGCTTTTCATTGTACCCTCACAGCAATCTCTAAAATCTTTAAAGATCCTATTTTAGATTTTTCATTGAGTAGAAAATGTATTTGTGTTTTTGTGGCAATAAAAATGTAGGGTTTTAGGTCCAGGACTTTGTTGCTCTGGTAATAAAGTTGTGAAATATGAGGAAAAAAATTTTTTTTTAATATAAATTTTTTTGGGGTTTAAAATCTTAACAGCTTTCAAAAATAGCCGTTTTCCTGAATTACACGGGAGAAACTGTAAATCAACAGCTTCTTATGGCCACCGATTATTTTATGGCATAAGGAACGCACGGTACTTTATAGCATAATTATTTTTTTGAATTTTTACACGTTATTATTTGACCAAATAAAGTATATGGATTTCGAAAAAATATGTTTTTAATAAGAAGATTTTTGTTCTGAAATGTATCAGGAATATGTGTAAAATTTTTGACTGAAAATGTTTCACATTACATGTCAACACATTACGGTGTTTTATTTAGTAAGTCTCGGGCGAAGCTGAGACGGAGGGCTGCTACTATAACAATATGACCACGTAGATCATAGCGAAAGAAAACGACGAGTCTTTCTCGCTATACTTACTTCTTAAATGGGGTCTTAGAAATTAAGGGAAATAGAGAAAAAAAGATTTTACATCTTATGTTTATAAAATAAAAAACCCATCCTTTTATTTTACAATTCTCTATAACATATAAATGTTTAAGAGAGGCTAGCCATATTATTTTTCAAAAATTAAATCATACAAATAAAAGCTTGCACAATTTAAAGCTCAGACTTTCAAGGCATTTATTCTTTAGTTCTTCCTGTACTTTAGATTTTTGTACAGTACTGTGTATCAAAGAAAGTACGTTGAAAAAATATCGAGCTTAAAATATTTTTTTTAAGTTGACAGTGTGACTATAAGCACCTTAAATATAAATTATTATTTTCACTTATCATAATCGCTATGAACTGTGGGCCAAGCTCCAGAGGGTATCAATGAACATATGTGGCTTCGGAAAATGCAAGGTCCGAAGTTTGAATAGCTGAGAAGGCTAGGGCTTATGCCTCTGGTGACATATTTGGGCAATTTGGGGTTTTATTCCAATTTTCGTCAGATTTTTTTTTTTTTTTTAATATAATTCAGTATTTTGTTTTAATTTCTTATTGTAACTTTTATTTTAATTCATGAATATTGTCAACACTGTTTCTTCGGGCACGTCAAAAAAATTTTATTTTTAATACTGTGTTACGTACATAGAATTCTGTGCAACAACTGACTATTAAATAATTTATTACGTTAATAGTTATAGCTGGCAAGGCTAATTCATAATTTTAAAGTTAATAATTTGAATGATAGTAACATTGATAACTAAGTAATTACTTCGTAGATCATATAAATCTTAATGTGCATTTTCGTATACTCGCATGTGAGGCATTTCACGTCAAATCGCACAGGCTGCGCGCGAGACCACTTTTCATGCTTTGATTACAGTACCAAATTATTGAGGAAGATAAATCGGAGTTAGCATTTCCGACGTATTTTAACCTCAGCTTTTCAATGAAATTATTAAAATTACAAAAAAATGTCAACATAACCTCAAAAAAATATAAAACATGTTATATCTTCAAAAGGGTGTCTCGAATCTTTTTTTTTATTATCCAAAACGAAAGAGGAGGTTTTTTTACGTTGGTATAGTGATTTTCAGAGTGTCCACTATTATATTATTCGAGAAATCTAACGTCAAAGTCTATGCTCTCGTGCCGCCGCGACGGACGGCCTGGCGGCGGACGTAGCACCGCATTCGTACCATATCTTACGTTTGAAAACAACGCAATATTCCTAATAAATGTTTTATAATAAAATAAAGTATTGACGTGTTTACATAATAATAAACAATTTGTATTTATTTAAACTTTAATTTAAACTTTAGTACTGTACATTATGCAATATATTATTGTATCGTATAAAAACAATTAAATATTTTTCTTTACCTTTGCAGTTTTCTTGAAAGTAGATTTTTTAATTTTTGGATTGGAAATTTTCGGAAATGTTTGAAATATTAAACTTAAAGATTTATGACGCAGCTTAAATGTGTTTTCATTAAGAGGGATAAATGCGTGATATCGAAGAGTTCCTGGTATCATTTTACCCTTACTTTTTATTAAAAAGACAACTTCTGAACTTTCAGTTGTACTTACCAAATTTTTTCAAAATTCAATAAACTCCACAAAGAATAGCAAATTCACAAAATACATTATTCAAGCAAACAAATCTCAGAATTATTTGATGCCGTAACCTTTATTACGATTAATAGAGTAATAAAATTTTGCTGCTGTAAATGAACTCAGAGGAGAAGAACCGCGCCTGATATCAACACTATTATTGATATGTCTAAATAATTATTGTAAAAAATAATACTGTATTAACATCAACTAATAATTTAAGGCTAAAGAAGCAGACTTCTCGGTTCGGTGGATCACAAATTGCTATATATAGCACGCATGCAGCACCGCACCGCGCCCCACCGGCCAGGTCGTCCGTCGCGGCGGCACGAGAGCATAGACTTTGACGTTAGATTTCTCGAATAATATAATAGTGGACACTCTGAAAATCACTACACCAACGTAAAAAAACCTCCTCTTTCGTTTTAGATAGTAAAAAAAAAAGATTCAAGACACCCTTTTGAAGATATAACATGTTTTATATTTTTTTGAGGTTATGTTGACATTTTTTTGTAATTTTAATAATTTCATTGAAAAGCTGAGGTTAAAATACGTCGGAAATGCTTACTCCGATTTATCTTCCTCAATAATTTGGTACTGTAATCAAAGCATGAAAAGTGGTCTCGCGCGCAGCCTGTGCGATTTGACGTGAAATGCCTCATGTGTGTGATCTCAGACTTTTCGACCGATGTCAATCATTCAGGACTCAGGAGGATTACTTTTTCATATTGTTACGATGGCTTGGGAAAAATAATCGTCATAGCTTTTTAAGGTTGTTGTACCAATTGACGATTTTTTGATTTTTTTAAGCAGATTGTTGTACTATTCAAGTGAAAAAATTTTCTTATACATACATCAACTTTACTTAGGGGAAATTTAGACAATTACATTTTTTTAAATCTCTCTATACGTTCTACAGTTTTATTTTGAACAACTAAACAATTTTTTTTCTTTCGATTCATGCATTGAAGTTTGGTATTTTAATAAGATTGATAGAACAATTCCTTAATTTGTAATTTAAATTAAATTCTTAACAAAATCTTATTTTATACAGTAGAAAAAAACCACATTTTCTATTTTCGCACATTCCATAAGAGTTTTTTTTAGGAGATAATTTTACTTAAATGTGATAAGTATTATGATTTCATTGACAGGTTCTAAACATCTGTAGCTTGTAATTTATACATGTACATTTTAATACTTACTGTAGCTAAAAAAAATAAGTGAAGTTTGGTTTGTTCTTAAATATCTTATACGATTGTTTGATTACAAAAAACGTTAGATTGCAATAAATGACTAAAACTTTTAATTTGCTACTCAACATAATTTAATGTTGTTAAATAATATTCTTACTGCAGAGATAATACTAAAACATTCAACGATAGCTTTTTAGTGTCAGAAAACTGCCCAAGAAAGAGCCCTTTTAGAGGAAAAGACATGAAAGAGCTTTTTTAAATCAAGAGGAAAAAAGGGTCTCTTTGAGTAAATTTTTTTTCCTTTCACTTCAAGTTGGAAATAAAAGTATGCATGTATATATGCGTAAATTAATTAAGCAATACTTAATAACACTGTGTCAATCTCTATGTAACATAAGTCACTTACTGGCTACCTTGTTAAATAACTAATAAAACAATTATTAATAATAGAAAAGCTTAATATTAAATGATACGGAGTATTTACGATCTAATTTATCTATACAAATTGTTGCTATCTTTATGTCATTATGGCACCAGAAAGCACTCCGCATGACCTTAATTGGTGCTGGTGTTATCAATTACTGCTTTATTAGTTTAATAATGATGAAGTAAGCGCCTTGTGTTACCTGGTGATTATAGTTTAAATTATTAATTAATGATTAAGTATTTTATAATTATGACTACGTATGGATTGCAACATTATAATCAGAGAAAAAAAATTAGTCAAAAATAATCTTTCTTATAACGTAGGTTAAAAAAGCTTTATTTTCTCCAAAAATCTGAAAAGGCTCTTTATTTTCTTTCACTCTGAAAAAAGACTTTTTCTTCTACTCACCCAAAAAATCATTTTTAACTATATTTTTGGCATTTGTAAATGGTTAAACTTCCATTACGGTCTGAAACATGAAAATATCTCAATTATTGCCATTTTAAAAGATTATAAGGTTATTTTTTTTCAATATTATTAAACGATAATTCGAAAAAATTTTCATTTCAATGAACATCGGCAGAATAATTATAAACAACAACATTTGATAATGAATTATGCCGGAAAACTTAAAAATCCGTAATTTTATGGAATAGTTTCCCATAACTTTTTTCACTAAAATACGATTGCCTCCAAATTTTGTCTACTTGATTCTAAGAAGCAGAAAATGATCCCAAATAATTTGTAAGTCGGCAGAAAGTTGATAACTTTTATTATTAAATAAACAATCACACGCGACCAGCGACTAAACGAAATATTTGACCAACTATTTACTGCAACTCATAAACCAAAAATAGAATTGGCTTGAAAATTGGTATAAATATTCTTATTAGAGTCTACAACAACACCTGAAAAATCTTACATCGACAGAATAATTATAAACAACAACATTTGATAATTAATTATGCCGGAAAACTTAAAAATCCGTTATTTTATCGAATAATTACCCATACCTTTATTTTCAAAAATACAATTGCCTCCAAATTTTGTCTACTTGATTCTAAGAAGCATACAATGATCCCAAATAATCTGTAAGTCGGCAGAAAGTTGATAACTTTTATTATTAAATAAACAATCACACGCGACCAGCGACTAAACGAAATATTTGACCAACTATTTACTGTAACTCACGAACCAAAAAAAGGATTGGCTTTAAAATTAATACAAGTATTTCTAATAAGGCCTATAACAACACCTGATAAATTTTACGTCGGCAGAATAATCATAAACAACAACATTTGATAAATAATCATGCCTGAAAACTTAAAAATCCGTTATTTTATCGAATAAGTACCCATACCTTTATTTTCAAAAATACAATTGCCTCCAAATTTTGTCTACTTGATTCTAAGAAGCATATAATGATCCCACATAATTTTTAAGTCGGCAGAAAATTGATAACTTTTATTATTAAATAAACAATCAGACGCGACCAGCGACACGTTGACTAAATTTACGGAAAATTAGTTATAGCTAATGAACTAAAAATGAAATTGCTTTGAAAATTAGTTTGGTGGCATCCTTTTAATATAACATTAACACCTAATAACTTTTACGTTGGCAGTATAATTATAAGCAAGAACTTTTGATTAAGTACAGGTTAACAGCCAAAAACAATCGTAGTTCAACTGATTTATCATTTGTTTTTTTTTTGGAAACTATTATTGTTTTTTAATTCCCTTTGGATTTTTTTTGTAGCTCACACCAATCTTAAATAGTTTGTATATAGTAGAAAGTTAATAATCATTATTTAATAAATTACTATACGTTACCAGCGACACATTGACTTATTGGACCAACAATGGACTGAAAATTTCGTAATTAAATCATGTTTTCTTTCAAATCTGATGTAGTTTTTTTTATGTTTATAATTATGATATTGAAAGACTATTACATTGGTAGTATGATTGAAAATAAAATAAAATTTTAAGTAAACGTGCGTGACTAACAAAAATTACATTATTTTATAAAATATCAGTCATAATTTTCTTTATAAAATGAGCATTGCCTATTAATTATTTACAATTGATATCTCGGAGCCTACAACAGTACCCGATGCCCTTCGTATTTTGAATCAAATAAATGAAATTGGTTTTCTGTGGTAAAAAATTATAAGTCAATATTTTTTAGATTTGCTTAAGATAAGAAACGATTCTAATTATTTCAAGTAGTATTGAATGTCAAACGTAATCACATGCTTTTAAATCACATTTTTTGCTTAACGTAACATTTTAAACTATTTTTTTTTGTTTATCGTAACAGGCTAATGTTTTTCACAAGGTTTATCTTAATCTCAGTATGTGACTAGTACAATACGCAAATATTTATATTTACACACGCATTTAAAATAACATAAACAATATTTTTTGGTCTATAGTTACATGCAGTCACATCTGTCTACCTTATTTTACAGGTTTTCTTAAAGTTTTAAATTTATCTGGTAATAGTAAGGGTAAGGCTTCACAAAATTCAAATGTACTTTGAAATTCGATTGGTGGCGTATTATATACTTGTATTTCCGATAACACATCTGTATTGCACTGTACGTCTTTGGTTTTTTCCAGGTCTTGCAAAAGTATTTCCGCCCTTCTGTAACTCTTACAGCTTTAACTTCGTTTGTTTGTGAGTGAAACAAAATATTTGCAATAGCAATTCTTATTTTATTCATATTATCCTCACAAAACTGAGTAGATGTAAATGACGCAATGATGGTTTCCCACGTGCACACGTGCACTCCACAGTTACCACTAGTTTTACCTTTTTTATTTTGTTGCTTTGGGATGTCATTTGGCACGTAAATTTTCCACTCATTCCAGGGCACTTGTTTTTTTGTCAAACTCGAAATAAGAGTACATATGCCATTTATCACTTGTGATCTTGGCTCGCCATGCGTAGAGTCAAAGTGTACCATTATTTGTAATCCAACAATAACTATCAACAACGTCCAGTGCTCCGATTTGTTGATGGGAATAAGCCAAATCTCCTTATTAATAATATTTTGTATTCTAGCCCACTTTATAAAACCTTTACTAATATAGCCACATTTTAAAATTTTTTCAAAAAAATAAGAATCGAAGCATTGCACTGAAACGTCTCTATTTTTTGCAACATCAGGCAAGAGACTAAAAAAGCCGTTTATTATTCCATCATCCAAGTATTGCTCAAAATCGTTGTACGGATGTAACGTTCTATAACTAGTGATGTCGATTACAAAACCACTTATGTTTGATGAATACTGTGGAAAACCATTAGGATATTCATTAAATTGAAACTGATCGACGGAATGAGAAAATAAGAATTTATGACACATAATTTCATTATTTCTCTCATTAGCTGCTGTTACACTATCGGTGATTTTAGTGCTGCTATCTGATGAACTAAACAATGCCACTTCATCTGTATTCACGTTTTTATCACATATTTTTGCAGTAGACGTTTTCAAAGGTTTTTTTCCTTTTAGGTTTGTTATTATAGTTTTAGATTTATTTATACTATCTGACATCTCGCTTATCAATTTTTCTATGTTGTCGATTTTAGCTGTTTTTTCAATTATAAATTTAGATTGTGTCAAATATCTATTAGGCCCTCTTGTTATTTTTTTTTTCTTTGCCATACCTCAACTTCTAATTTTTCTTTTTTTAGTGGCACATCAGAACTCAAGTTAATGTCATTCTCTGCAAGTTCATTGTTAGTTAATTTTCTTTTATTTTGTTTTTGAAGTGAAGTTAGTAGGCGAAACTTTCTTTCTTGAATTTTTCCCTGGATGACTTCCTCATTTTTTTGTGTTATGCGCGGGATGGATATTTTCTCTTCCCCATCTAAAATTTGTTCTTTAAGAACTTTAAAACCATTTTCAGCAGTAGCATTACTTTCCCTTGCTAAGCCAAAGCGTGAAATTCCAACAGCTGACCAGATTGGAAAGTAAACTAACAAGAAATCTAAGACGTAGTTCATTAGATTTTTAGAATAAAACGCGTTTCGATTAGTATTTGTTGGAAATTTTTTAAGAATTTCGTCTTTGGATTTACAAAAAAAGGTAATACTGCGAGGAAGATTTAATAGAGTTTCCAACTGATTCATTATAATTATCGTAAGGATCATGTACTAAAATGTTATCATCGAATTCTTCGGCAGTTTTATCATTTTCGAAGACAATACTGGTAGTAAGCTCTTAAAGATATTTGTCTTCATGAATATTACCATAGATTCTGACAAAAGTTTCAAAATATATCGCAGCATCGGGCAGACTAGAGCTATGTATTAAGCTACTTAGTAAATAAATAGCTATTCCTCGTTCTTTATACTGCTGTTTGTTAGCAAAACAATTTTTAACTTTTTTTATTACATTTTTTATAAGGTGTGAAGAGCACGAATGAATAATAGTTAAATTTGTATTAATTTTTTTTTAATCTCTATATCGTGGTACAACACATTTATGTACTCACACAGACTGATTTTATTGAATGTGTAGCATGAGGCTTTAAGTAAAACTAAAGAAAAGTCGGTGACAACTCTTTCAATTCTCCTAGCAGTTATTTTTTTCAAATTATCCGCAAAAAATCGTAAAAAAAAAAAGAATCGCAGTTTCTGTATGGAAAGAAAAAAAGGCCTCTGCAACTTTAAGTGGTGCAAAATTTTTATTTCGAGACAAAAATAGAGCGTAGTAGTAGATGGTCATTTTTTCTTGGGCGTAACTGGGTCGAGCGGCGATACTACCAGTAGCATCTAAATGTAAAAAGATATGATCTACTCCTTTTAAAAACTCAAATTGTTTTTCAGTAAACAAAATTATCAGCAGTGGTTTAATGGCGTGAAATTGTATGTAACCTTTAATCATGTCACCGTACGACATCTCATACTGTTTTTGTAGCTTTTCCATGTACGCATGATAATTTTTATCAAGATCATCTTTAGCACGGCTCTCGCTTTTTATTTTTTGAAGAACAGATGAACTTGGTGCATCGTTTAAATTACCTTGTGCTAAAATATCTTCTGGAACGTTCTTCACTTTTGACCATTTCACTAAGGCAGCAGACTTCTTTTCAAGATGACCGGACAGTTCAGCTCTGTATTCGCCTTTTATTAAACGACGGTGTGTCTCTTTTGTTTGTGGATCATGAAAAATTTTTCTCGAGGTAAAGACTTTAACAGTATAATCGGTAAAGGGTGGATGTATAACTTCGTTGATAATAAATTTATACGACGTACAGGTGGAGTACTTACATGTAGCTAATACCCAAAAATAATTATTGTTTCTTTTTTTCTCTTTACCATACAGTCGACTATTTTTGATTGATAATATGCAATACATATATTTTTTTTGGAATTCCTTGTTAAAGTCATCACACCAACCTTGTTTTAAACGTTTTTTGTCTTCACCCGCAAAATTTTTCTGCCAAAATTCTTTAGGCAATTGAAACGATGCTTGCTCAATCCATTGCTGACTCTCTCTTTCTTTATTCGTTTCTTCGGGTAATGCAGTAACCTTATCCAGCTCTCAACTTGACGGTTTTCGATTCTCCGATTTAGTAAACGGTAAAGAAACGTCTTCAGATTCATAGTCATTTAGAAAATTATTACTATTTTCAGAAATACTATCGTACGTATCGTCGGGGGTTGTTGCATGATGTGATGGACTTGTTGTTCCATAACACCCAGTAGAACTGTTCATTATGTCTAAAAATGCATAAAATAATTAATAACATTCAGAAAAATGAGATTAATTAGTGATTGACAAAATATGAATCCTGCATCAAAAAAAGAACTAGAAAAGGAAAAATATATAGGAAAGCAGATGATCGAGCAATTATTTTGATAAATACAAAAAAAAGTCATTCAATGATTTGTGCCGCAATCGATCAAAATTCTTGATTGTTGCATGTTTTCTGACTGTATTGAAATAAACACTTACTATATCTGTTGACAAAACCAATGTTAATTTAAAAAAAAAATTTTTTCTACTAAAATATTTACATGTGTACTTCTGACTGTATACCTCTGACAAACCTCAAGAGCCCCGGAGCTTCAAAATTTTTTTTTTTTTAATTCAACTTAAAAACAATGTACATTAATATGATTCAAATATCCTCATTTATATTTTTAGCACAAACAAGCAAAGGTTGCAAGACCTAGAAAATACACCATTTCCGCAGAAACGCAAACACGCGTATACGAAAAAGGGTTTAAAAAAATCATATCTTTTTTTGTAGCTTTTGTGCCATGTTTAAAATACATAGAATACACTTCTTTAATATCTACATACAATTCCTATAACTTTTCTAAGCCATATAAGACTACCAGGCTTAGAAAATCGAGAGTTTTTTGTAGATACGCATATATGCGTATACGAAACAAGTTGGAAAAAAATTCATATTTTTTTTAAGCATTTGTGCCACAATAGAAATACATAGAATACACTTCTACAATATATACACACAATACCTATGGATTTTTTTAAGTCGTAAAAGGCCGCCAGGCTTGAAAAATCAAGAGCTGTCCGACTGTACGCATACAAGCGGACACGAAAATAGTTAGAAGTACATTCATATCTTTTTTTTAACCCTTGTGACTCTTTCAAAATGAGTAAAATACACATTTTCAAACGCATTTACTAAAAATCGTGTTGATAATTTAGAAGTGAATTCTGTGTAATTCCGTTGTGGCACAAACGCTGAAAAAAAGAAAATGAATTTGTTTCCATCTTTGTTCGTATACGCGAGTATGCGTATCTGCAAAAAACCCTTGAATTTTTCAAGCCTGTCGGCCTTGCACGACTTAAAAAAATCCACAGGTATCGTGTGTACATATTGTAGAAGTGTATTCTATGTATTTTTATTGTGGCACAAATGCTTAAAAAAAATATGAATTTTTTTCCAACTTTGTTTGTGTACGCGTGTATGCGTATCTGCAAAAAACTCTTGATTTTTCAAGCCTGACAGCCTTTTACGGCTTAGAAAAATTATAGAAATCGTGTGTAAATGCAGTATAAATGTATTCAATGTATTTTCAACAAGGCACAAAGGCTACAAAAACAGTTAAGAATTTTCTCTAAACTTTTTTGTGTACGCGTGTATGTGTATCTGCGAAAATGGTGAATTTTCAAAGTTTTGTGACCTTTGTTTGTGCTAAAAATATAAATAAGTATTTAAGGTATTGAATCGCATTGATGTACTTTTTTTTACATTTGAACCATGCATAAAAAAAATTTTAAGGTCTGAGGCCCTTGAGGCCTGATTCGTTTCTGGCGAGGCTACTTTGCGTGGAGCTACTTTCAGCTTCACTACGCCTGCATATGTATCGACGGAAAACTCAGTGTTTTCCAAGTCTGGCGGCCTTTCACGGCTTAAAAAAGTTACTGAAATTGTGTGTGGGACTGATGAAAATGTTTTTCATTCGTTTTTAAAGTTGCGCAATGGATAAAAAAAAAATACAATTTTTTATCAATTTTTTTAGTATACGCCTGCATACGTATCGTCGGAAAACTCAGTGTTTTCCAAGTCTGGCGGCCTTTCACGGCTTAAAAAAGTTACTGAAATTGTGTGTGGAACTGATGTAAATGTTTTTCATTCGTTTTTAAAGTGGCGCAATGGATTTGAAAAAAATACAATTTTTTATCAATTTTTTTAGTATACGCCTGCATACGTATCGTCGGAAAGCTCAGTGTTTTCATAGACTGGAGGCTTTGTACGGCTTAAAAGACTTATCGAAGTCGTGCGTGGGAGAATGACAGTGATTTCCATTGTTTTTTGGCTCAAATAAAAAAAAATGAAGCCCCGGGGCCCCTTAGGCCCGATTCGTCCCTAGTGAGGCTACTACGGCATGAGGCTAGTTTTAGCTCCATAGAAAATATTTCTAAAATAAACAGGCTTAGAATTGAAGCGAAAACTTTATGAGAAATGTGCGTCTTTTACTAGAAAATGCATTTTTCAAACGACTGTCGTGTTTAACAAATTAAAAAAAAAGTTGAAACTAATAACTTGAGCTGATAATTATCACATAGTTGCTCTCACAACAAAAGAAACAGAACGAAGGCTCTGCTGAAAAGCACACACATCATTTCTTATTATACAATATATTTAGACTAAAATATACAAGGAAAATCGACGGGGCGGGTGAGTTTTCTTTGATTTTCAACGGTACGCGTACATTTAATAAATATTTAATAAATTAATTGAAGCCCACAAGCCAGCAATATCGGAATTATTAATGATAGTTGACGGTAGTTGTACTGACGGTAGTAATTTTCGTCACATATGAGCTTCACGAGCGCCATAAGACCCAGTTATAGCCCTTGTCGAATCCATATAAGTAAAAATCCATATTTTACCTATTAAAATATCTAGACCTCTAAATACGTCTGAGGTAGAAAAAGTACTTTTAGCCTGGAGGCTTCATGCATATTAGCGCCCTCCATGACAATAACGTATTTCATTATATGGGCCAAAATTACAATTTTTTTTTCGGTGTTGTCTATATATTCTTCCTTTACTAGCTTTCAAATTTAAAATGCATTTACTTTTACAACTACACAATGAAGTATAATAACCTTTACCTTCAGAAGCTGTATCATCATGTGGGTCGTCAGTGCTGCAACTAGAAGTATCCATTGATTTGTCTTTTTTTTCTGTAGAAGTCTGATGTGTGCAATGTACCTGTCCAACCCGTGATGACGGACTTCCATCTTGCTTACAAACAAGGTTGCATATTTCTTCAATGATTTTTTTTTGGTTGTATCGAAACACAGCATGCACTCGTTTTTGATATAATGATATACATTCAGGACGGAAGTTACGAGGTAAAATCAACCGACAAATTTCGTGCCAAGTTCGATTCGTGTAACTGAGTTGCACTGAAGTTTTCAAGAAATCACTAACATTTTCGTTTGTAGTCGCGCAGTACGAACAAATAGCTCTGACAATATGTTCAGGGGAAACAAAAAACTGTTTTAGAACCATTTTTCACAGAGTATTACGACGTTCACATATCAAAAATGCACTCGTGCCAATAAAATAACAACAGAATAAAAGGCGGAATACTAATATTATGCTGTCTGTGGTTAAAACAATTGAACGTAACAATAAAAGCTGAAACAGTGCACTGAGGTAACCACGACTGACCAACACGACTGAGGAGTAACCGTTGAGTGATGTTTTACTTTGTGATTCGCAAATGTTTCGGTAAGTATAGATAAACACGAGTTTCATCGTGTTTTAGCATGTCGACTGTCGTCTTAAACCTGGTATATCTATAAATAATACATAAAGCATATTCAAGTACTAAGGCATCACGTAAAAAGAAAACGCGGCATCTAGTACGTGAAAACATATTTGTACGCAAAACAGCGTTAATACGTGGTATAGCGTAATAGTCAAGCAACCGCTCAGAAACGATTGAATCCAAGATCCAACTTGCTTTACTCCCGTCGTTGAAAGAAGTGATAGGCGTGACAAGCTGAATGTACATAAAATAAGAATCTAACTTACCAACATACACTCAAACCAAATGCCTACACAGCATCGCGGCAAATTCAAAAATGTTATCCTGTAGATAAATTTTATCCAATCGAAAACTGTAATCATAAGCAATGAACACAAAAAGGCAATACGAGTCAGATATTCGTTGCAAACTATAAGTAAATATATGAAACAAAATAATTGCGTAAAAGTAGCTGTGCATGGTCTCCATGTTAGATGATTTTACGTTGTGAGATATAGTAATTTTTAATGTATCAGTATAAAACTTTCCTCGCCAAGACGTCGTATACAGCATTGAACAGCGGCCATGCTACAACTATGTAACTCCTATTTAAAAACAAAAAAATTTAAGTCAAAGCAAAGAAAAATCCCGCTCAAAGTTAATCAAGATAAAAAACTTTCTATTCTGTAAGAATAATTTGTATTTAACTGACTTTCCTTGCAATCATTCTGCCGACTTGAAAATATAAAATCTTCATCTCGACTTACTCAAAATGATCTCAACTATTTTTAAAGCAATCCTATCTGTACTTCACGACACACTTTTCAAGAAAATTTCAGACAAATGAGTGAATGAGCCTATGAACGCGTCTGATTGTTTATTCAATAATGAAAGTTATCAACCTTCTGCCAACTTACAAATTATTTAAGATGATTGTATGCTTCTAAGAATCACGTAGACAAAATTTCGAGGCAATTGTATTTTTGTGAAAAAAGTTATGGGTAGTTGTTCCAAAAAATTACGGATTTTTAAGTTTTCCGGCATGATTATTTATCAAATGTTGTTGTTTATAATCATTCTACCGACGTAAAATTAATCAGGTGTTGTTGTAGACTCAAATAAGAATATTTGTACAAATTTTCAAGCCAATCCTATTTTTGATTTGTGAGTTACAGAAAATAGTTGGTCAAATATTTCGTTTAGTCGCTGGTCGCGTGTGATTGTTTATTTAATAATAAAAGTTATCAACTTTCTGCCGACTTACAAATTATTTGGGATGATTGTATGCTTATAAGAATCAAGTAGACAAAATCTGGAGGCAATTGTATTTTTGTGAAAAAAGTCATGGGTAATTATTCGATAAAATTACGGATTTTTGAGTTTTCGAGCATGATTATTTATCAAATGTTGTTATTAATAATCAATTTGCCGACGTAAAATTTATTAGGTGTTGTTGTAGACTCAAATAAGAATATTTGTACTAATTTTCAAGCCAATCCTATTTTTGGTTTGTGAGTAACAGTAAATAGTTGGTCAAATATTTCGTTTAGTCGCTGGTCGCGTGTGATTTTTTATTTAATAATAAAAGTTATCGACTTTCTGCCGACTTACAAATTATTTGGGATCATTAAATGCTTCTTAGAATCAAGTAGACAAAATTTGGAGGCAATTGTATTTTTGTGAAAAAGTTATGGGTAGTTATTCCATAAAATTACGGATTTTTAAGTTTTCCGGCATGATTATTTATCAAATGTTGTCGTTTATAATCATTCTGCCGACGTAAAATTTATCAGGTGTTGTTGTAGACTCAAATAAGAATATTTGTACAAATTTTCAAGCCAATCCTATTTTTGATTTGTGAGTTACAGAAAATAGTTAGTCAAATATTTTGTTTAGTCGCTGGTCACGTGTGATTGTTTATTTAATAATAAAAGTTATCAACTTTCTGCCGACTTACAAATTATTTGGGATTATTGTTAAACAAACTTAAACTTTGATAGCTCGCCAAATTATGTCAAAAATTAATAAATCTCATACCGATTAAAAATCATAAAATCATAAAATTAAAAGCATAAAATCAGCACCTAAAGAAAAAAAAAGTAAACCCAGAGATACACTATTAAAAGTACCTCAGGGTATGAAAGGGGGACAGGGTGAATTAAATGCACCTACAATAGCGTAAAGATTAAAAGCGAGACGAAGAAAAGAAGCACCAAGAGCTCAAAATACAAAATTTGTCATCCGAACCCGACACCGCGTCTATTTCACAGTTTAGTGACCCACAATCCGACGCGCCAATACCTTCACAAGAATGATCAGTTATGCCAAACTTAATAAATGCACTTGAAAAAGAGATCCCTCAGAATATAATGAAAAACTCAAGTGACGAAAATTCGGAAACCAGTGAAATTGAAAAAATAATTGAAAAAAATTAAGGTTTTTCACCTAGACGAACTAATATTCCAATCAAACCCAGTACATCCCGAGCTAAGGACGTTAATTAAAAACCTGTAATAAAAATAAAGAGCAGTTATCCGATTCAAGAAATAACTCTTACATTAATAAAGATTGCGACAAAGAAAGATTTATTGAAGAATGGAATCAATACTTATCATGGTGGAATAGTTACCTACATTCCTTAGCAAACGTCATGACAGCAGTTAGTTAAATCAAGAACAAATAAATTTACTTCCATCGTCACCTCAAAATTCAATTTCTCCTACGATAGTAAATCAATGGATTAATGAAACAATGAACAAATTTATTGCAAACGGGAATCCCAGAAGAACAAAATCTCTAATTAAATCACACAGAAATAGTCCTACCAAAAGTAAATTACAAAACTCTAATAATGAGCTATACAGAAGAAGTTTATCACCGATAGAACAAAATAGTAATAAAGAAAGAGACGACAACCCTTCTCAATCGGAAAACAAATGAAATTGATTACGATACCAAGAAAACTTCCAATCAAAATATTTTACTGCGAGCGAGCCATTCAGCAGCGTTAGAACCCATGCAGTAAAATTGGAACTTAGCTCGTAGCGAAAAAGTAACAAAAAATATAAGTCCCGTTAAAAATCCCTTTAATATAATTTATGAAACAAATAAAGTAACATTTTTAAGTACTCGTGAAAATTTAAATTACGCAAGGGATAACTACATCCATTTTAATTCTGAAACTGTAGTTTTTAAATCAATGTACAATTATTATTAGATAAAGGAGTTATATCAAAAAAAGAATTATTCAATGTTCAACCAAAATTAAAAGACGTTATCACTACGAAAAACCGAAATCGCTACATATTTTCACTAGTAGTGAACAAAATCTTTACTGACGAAATAAAACCTAGCATTTTACAAACCTGCTTTAAAAATCTTGCAAATGCAATATCAGTAAAGGAAGTTACCACCGCTCGTATTTCTAGGAAAGGTAAATTCACCGATAATCTCCCTAGAGGAGAAATGCCATCAATTTTATACGAAGAGTTACGTTACCTTTCCTTTACAGTAAAAGTTCGTTTTGGCACATGTTCTATCTAACCCTAGAAGATAGAAAGGAAAAATTAGTTGAATAACATACTAGTTTATTCAGAGGTCATAGAAAAGTAGTGAAAACATATCGACGAATGAGAAAAAAATATTACTGAAAAGGAATGCGCAACGACATTGCTGAATACATACAAAAAAGTAAAATTTGCCAGAAACAAAAATTAGTCCATACAAAAACTAGGGAACCTATGGTAAGTACACATACACCATCAAAAGTATTTTACAAGGTCGCAATAGATACAGTAGGCCCATTCCCACAAAGTACATCTGGAAAAAAGCACATTTTAACAATGCCATGCTCACTTACAAAATTTTTTATTGCAGTTTCTGTTCCTAATATACAAGCAATAACTATTGCCGATGTGTTATCAAGATATTTTATATCAACTTTCGACATTCCTAGAATTATTCTCAGTGACAGATCAAAAAGTTTTATTAATCAAGTATTGACAGAAGTATCAAAAATTTATGGATTTCGTTTGGCTCTAACTAGTGCATATCACCCACAATCAAATGGTTTATTAGAGAGAAACCACGCTATGCTAAACGATTTCTTGGGAACTAACGCTAAAAACAAAAATGATTGGGATGAAATGGTTCTTTTTGCAACGCATAAGTATAATACTACAGTTAATTCAGCAACAGGCTTGACACCGTTCAAACTTGTCTTTGGTCGACGGGCACGTTCCCTAAATCCACTTCCGGACGAATTCGAATTAGAAACATACAGCTCATACGCTAATGATCTTACCCACTGTTTATGTACAATACAAGATATAGCTCGTGACAGACTTAAAATATCAAAACAGAATACAAAAACACGTTATGACAATTAGTCAAAACCACAGAACTTGGAAATTGGAATGACAGTCCATGTACTTAAAGAACCCCGGAAAAAAAAATTAGATAGATTTTATAACGGAATTTTGAGGTTTAACGAAATACATGGTAATAATAACGTCATACTAGAATCAGGAAATAAAAGAATAATTAACAAACACATTGATAAAGTAAAACGTTGCTACCTATAAAAAATTATATGTACATTTATATATACTAGTGGGACTATGCCCCTCTGCGCCCTCCGCGCACCAACCCCCCCTTTTATTGTGTTATAAGTGTAATTTTTTCAAAATAAGGTTTGTATTAATATGTTTAAAGCCTTAAAAAATGATAAAATTAATTGTTAGTATGAAAATAATATGTTAAAGTATATTTTACGGAATTCGGAAGACTATGGCATTTTTCGGAAATACTTAGTAATAAATTTCCCACGCTGGGGAATGATTACTGGTCTGCTTTTGAGAATATATGAAGAACAAGCTGCTAATTTCAAATGAAAGTGGTAAAGTTTATATAGACAGAGAGATGTGCCCTTGACTTTTTGTTGGTAAGCTTTATTTTTTCTTGTAGTGGCTCCCTTTTTTAAATAAACTGTCTATCCTGTATGTGTCAATAGATGTTTCTAGGCTCTTATAACTATATATGCCCCCTGCGCGCTCTGCGCACAAACCCCCGTAATTGCAAATTAGATTTACGAAGTATGGAAAAAAACCCGAATTACATTAATTTTTACTTAAAATTTATACATGTAATACATGTATATTAATCATAATTAATTACATGAATTTTTAACGATCACTTTTTATTTTTCCTCACTAATAACAGCTATTTCTATGGGATTAGTAGAACACGATTTTCAAAACAATATAATTTTTGAAGAAGCATGTAACGTTATGCTGCCTTTTCAACTACGAAAATTTTTTACATGGTTTATTATGTCTGAAAATTTTTTTGGGTAATACTATTCGGAACAAATACAAAAAATTTTCCATTGAAGATTGTAAAGATGATCAAAATAAAGCTTTTTTACTTTTAAACGAAATTTTTAATTCTGAAAATATGTCTTGTAAAGATTTCAGTTTACCAGAACCAACAGAAACGATGAAAAAAAATATCGATACTGACAATGATGAAAGAATATTTTGTTAACATAAATTCCGTAAAATGTTTTCACAACTCAGTCACGATCAACGTCAAATTTTTCAAGAAATAATAAGATTTGAAAAAAAAAATTTTTTTATTGATGGTCCTGGTGGATCTGGAAAAACTTTTTTATACAAAACATTAATTTATTATTTAATATCAATTGAAAAAAAAAAATCTTACAATGGCTTGGACAGGTATTGCTTCTATTCTGCTCCCAAAGGGAATGACCACTCAAAGAACTTTCAGACTTCCTTTAGACTTGAGCACTATAGAAAGTGCATTTTTCCAGTTTGAGCCAGATAAACAAAAATGAAGTACTGTAAAAGTAATTATTTGGGATGAAGCTTTTATGATACCGAAAAAAGCGTTAGAAATCGTTGATAGGACTTTTAAAGATTTATCTAGTAGTAATAAACCTTTTGGAAATAAAATAATAATTTTAGGTGAAGACTTTCGTCAAATTCTCCCAGTAGTAAGAAACGAAAGCAAAATTACTTTTGTTCAAAAAACCATAAAACTTTCCAATTTTTGGCCTTTATTTAATATTTTTTATTGAAAAAATAATATAAGTTTAATTGATAAGAAATTTTTTTCATTGCTACTGGATATAGGAGAAGGCAAAATTAATATTTTTATAATTCCTTAGACATTGTAAACAAATGATTTGTGCTCTAAAATTTTTAATAATGATGATGATTCTTTTAAATGTAAAGCTATATTAACATCTTACAATGAATACACTCATTTTTTCAACAAAAAATTTTTAATAATATGGTGGGAACATTAGTAACGTACTATAGTATTGATAAAGCAACTCACAAGGGAGTAGATAAAGCAGACAATAATGTTTATATTAATTTCCCTACAGATTATTTAAATAGTATTAAAAAAGGTCTTCCTCTACATGAATTGAATTTAAAAATTAACGATATTGTTATGTTGATACAAAACTTGAACATATCTGAAGGAATTTGCAATGGCACAACATTGCGAATTACAAAATTATTTAAATACAACATCAAAGCTGAAATAATTACAGGTGAAAAAAAAGGAAATAAAGTCTTTATTCCACGAATAACACTACAAACAAACAATTCTTTTTTGCTACCATTTATATTTTACAGAAAACAATTTCCATTTACCTTAGCTTTTTCTATGACTATCAATAAATCTCAAGGTCAAAGTTTTGATGCATTAGGATTGTACCTTAGAAAACCATTATTTTCTTATGGGCAATTATATGTTGCATTGTCTAGATGTAGAAACCAAAAAACATGTTATCCAAATTGAATCAGCAAACAAATTTGAAATTAAGAACATTGTTTGGAATGAAATTTTAGAGTAACAATAAAACTATTCCATAGTTCTTAGTATTTTTATACTTTCTTGCAAATTTTCTCTTTCATCAAAAAAGCAAATTTCAGTACCGTTTAGTACCCAGATTTATGTAATCATAAACAATCCGTTTTTTGTCATATGTTTTCAGATACACTATCGTGGATGCAAAATTTTATCAGCGTCACAAATGTAACTTAAAATTTTCAAATCAAGAGTATTTATGATTGCACGAAAAAATTCACAAAAAAAAATTTTTTGTATTTGATCTGTGTAGCATTATAATATTAGACAAGAAAAACTATTTGCGTTACACAAAGGAATGCCAAAACATTGAAAAAAATTTTAAGTGTATCAAACGCGAAAAAAGTTTCAAAAGAAATTATCACTTACAGAGACATTTGAAAAGTCATAAAAAAACGTTCTAAATAATATATGTCAAAATTGTGGAAAAGGTTATGTAAGAGCAGAGCACCTAAGACGACATTTTTTTTTTTTTCATATTAGAGTTCTCTACGTCCGGCTCCTTTAATAAGGGCACTACTATGGGCACTTAGCACTTGGGAGAAGGAAGGAAAGAGAGATGAAAGGCCTCCTATTACTGGGAGGGGGTAGGGGGAAATTAGGCAATTTTTGCTGCGAGAAGGTTGCCTAAACCTTCCTAGAGGAGCATTGCGTGGTGCAAGAGCACATGTGAAAAATCACAGAGGTACTTGCCCGAAAAAGTCGCACTGGCCGGGAATTGAACCACGGTCTCCCGCGTGACAACCCACGACCTAGCCGACTGAGCCACCACGCGCTCCTTAAAAGACATTTTAGAGTATGTAATTAAAATAAACATTGTAAGTAAGATTATTTTAACAAAGTTTTTTGTTATGGTTAAATAAAATTATATGTGAAAGTTAGACCACTTGTAACAGTTAATATATAAGGCTTTACGAATATATTTAAATTATGTATGGGGAAGCTGGGGGGGAGTGGGGAGGGGAGCTGGGGGGAGCTAGCAAAAAAGTAGGATTACTCGAAAAATGCAAGAAAATGATAGAATAACTACCTTATTTGGGGGGAAGCGAGGGGGAGCAAAACCTTACTTTAACTCTTACGACTATATAATATAGGAATATATATATATATATATATATATATATATAACTCACAAATTCAATAACTATACATTATTAACATACTATTTCATTTTCAGAAAAACTCTGAATGTTTGATCTCAAGCTAAGAAAGTCTACAAGGAAATCAGCAATAAAAAAATTATCACATCGCTCCTCTTCTCTTCTTTTACCTCGTCTTTGGTAATGCCAAACCACTATCCTACAGTATTAATCAACGTTATCAGCACTATATTCACTGCATGACACTAAAAAATATTCTACCTACACCATAAACATAATACTTCAATCATTAAACTAACAAAACAAAAATATATGGGTTAAACATACAGCATGATTAATACCTAAGGCACGCATGTTAACTCAACAACTTGATACCTGCACTGCTTTACGATAAAAGCAAGAGTGTAAAATGATTGATCAATCATTTTTCTATAAAAAAAAGAAAAAATTGGATAAAATAAAATAGAAGAAGAAGATAAATTAATATCTTTTGTAATAGTTCGTCTCATTAGCTCGTGAGAATTCTCTATCGATCTGTAGTTCTCAGATCAATCTAAGGAGGGGGGTGTTACATCCCGAGTTGATACGAATTATATTATAACTAAAAAGTATCCGTCCGTCAAAATTCAGATAAGACGTATTGTGAATATAAAGCAAGCTCATATGACAAGAGAAGCTCGTACGTCGTTTATGTGTGTGCATGTGTGTATTAGCTTTAAGGTGAATATTTCATAATATGCTGACATAGAATACGGCCAGCCTCATTGTAAAAATGCAAGTATGTAGGAATGAATAGTTACTTGCTCAATAATTGTTTGATTCTAATAATGTATACTAATAAAAAAATTGTTATACACACATTACTTTATTGTATTCGAAATTGATTGTAACATCGCCAGAAAAATTAGTTTTCAAATTTGTAAACTAACTGTAACAATTGAACTTGTATAGGGCGTTCTTATATTGCTGATACGAGCTTTCATCATTACTGACCAAAAAACTCAATCGCGTTTGTCAGAAAATGCGATTGGTACTGTTGTATTATTATTTACTAATATGAAAAATCATAACATGTAACATCATCGTGCAACTGTCAACGCAGTCTGCAAGAACATCGCTCATTAGTTGACCTAATTCAACCAAAGGCCTCTTTTACTCGCTCTGATACTATAAGAACGCACCATCAAGAGGAAAAATCGCTATCTTTACGTCTGTCACCTGTCCTCTAAAGTTTTAGTCAACTCTTGACTCTCGCGACTCGTGAGTACCTTATACACGTAAGACATAACGTGTTGGCTGAGTGCGTAGCGAGAACATCAATAGTATCGGACTACGCTAAGGAGCAAGGTACAGCAAAGGAGGCCCAACAAAAGTGATTCCGGCGATAGCAGAGAAAGCAGAAATCGCAACATCCTACTGGCCACGAACTCATTCGTGTAGTTTAAGGAAACACTGACGGTTACAGCACGGAGCATTAGGGAACTCTGAAGCTGCAGTAACAACAATCAGTGATAGATGTAAGTAAAATATCAGTAATAAAATTTACGCTGAACCTTGTTAAAGTGACCCAAATAAATTGTATTTCAAAGAACAAATTATTATTTAGTTGCTTTAATTAAGAAATACATTAATTATCCATAATATTAAAATAAAGATTATTACTTAATACAAAAAAAGAACAAATACAGCTCACGAGCTGAATTCTCAGAACCTCATGCTGGACATTCATTGGAGATCACCAAAACAACTGAGTTTGCAAATAAAAAAGGTGCTTTAGACACCAACGTCTTTGACGTTATACTAGGAGACGTTGGGAAAAATCTCGACAACTAGCTCTAAAGCTTTCAACATTGTAGTTTTCTGCCCGATTAGTGTGGTGCTACAATAATAGGCCAGGGAAGACCACCCTGAGGTATTTAGGCAGTCACATTTGCTGGAAACTCCAGTCAAAAAAGAGTTTACTGAAGAAGTTCACCGGTCCTTTTTAGGGCAATCGGACGTCGAACTACCTCGCTAACAAATATATTAGAACATACCAAAGTTGACAAAAAAACAGTCTTTACGGCTCACTAAAGTCATGACCATGCCTTAAGTCGTAAGAGGGCGAATACGAAAAAAAACTTTAAATGCATCTAATGAACACAATTTTAGGCATTGAGAAAAATCACGCTGAACATTTATTGAGATCAAAGCAACATTAAAATCGATAAATAAAGAATTTTTTTTAAGAGAGATCGGCTTTCTACTATTATTCTTATAGTAGTATTTTGAATCTTCTAGATTTTTAAATACGTAGAATACGTATTTATATTTTTGTGGCGATAAAAAATGTAAAGATTAAGCTCCAGGATTTTGTTGCTTTGTTGATAAAGTTATAAGATAAGAGAAAAAAATAATTTTTAATTATATATTTTTTGTGAGTTTTAAATCTGTATAGCTTAAAGAAATAGCTCTGTTCATAAATTATTCAACGGCGTTTCAGGGCCACCGATTATATCATTATATTATGGCATAAGGAATGTACGGTACTTTTCAGCATAATTGTATTATTTTCACTTATTACAGTTTTTTATTTGATAAAATCAACTGTATGGATTCCGAACAAATATGTTTTTAATAAGAAGATTTTTGTTATGAGAAGTGTCAGAAATATATGTAACATTTTTAACTGATAACGCATCACATTACATGTCAACACATTACAGTGTTCCATTTAGTGAGTCTCGGGCGAAGCCGAGACAGGAGGGCTGCTAGTACATACATACAAATCAGATTTACTATTGTCTAACAGAACGAGATCTTCAGAACTGCCACAGGATTAATATCCCCCATTTAACCATCTTTTTATTCTCGTCTAACACGTCTAACAGCACAAGCTGATGCAATATCGTACTTTTCCTACTACTTCCACATAATATCAGGCATTAGACCTGCAAAGGTCACGTGGCTTTGCCACACTTCCTTCGAGGAACAGAAAACAGCGATTGTCTATCAGTACAAAGTAGAAAGAGAGAGACCACTATGGGAGGAGTAGAGAGAGATATCGCTTGGACCCTATCTTAAAGCACAAGTATTCGTAACCCGTTTTATAGTATAGAGGTTTTCTTTTACCATTATCCCTTTTTTCCACCATTATTTTCCTACAATTACCCTAGGGGAGAGATGAAGTAGACGCAAAAATACCACAGTTTATATTTCTATGCCTATTCTGACTCTTCAATCAAAATATTGAACAACATTCGTAGAGACCTACTAGTACATTAGCTTTTTTAAAAAAAATAGAGCAAGTTCTGTTAGCTGCAAATTCAAGTATAGATGATTGATTATGTAATGGAAGCCCATCACAGATTACAAATCTATTAAAATACAATTTTTAAGCAGAAATAACAACTGCAAGTAGTTGGTAAAAAAGTATTTCTGAAAAAAAATCAGGTCAGGTAACACATCTCATTACCTACTATTTTATCCAGCCAGTAATTATCTTTAGTATTAGCGTTTTCCATGATTATAAACAAATTACTAAGACAAAGTTTTAACAAAGTTACTTTGTACTTTAAAAAAAAACCTCATTTTTCTACGGTTAGTTATATGTAGCCTTATTAAGATGCTAAAGTGAAGATAAAGGTGATAAAGGATGAGGTCAAAATCTTGTCATCAGGTTTTACACTATTCCGCATAAGTAATAATTTCTTGATCAGATATTTAAAAAAGGTTTCGCTTCTGTCAGGGATTTCAAAGACCTACGCTGTTTTGTAACTTCTTTTTTATCAGAATGGTAAGGGTAGTAGGTAATACCAAAATACCACTTTTTTTTTAGTAATATAAGTAATATTATTTAGATAATTAAATCTTTGGATAGTTTTTAATTAATATACTGAAGATTTAAAATGCAACTTGGATTATCGTTTAAGTTGTCTTTCAATAAATATAAATACTTTAGGCATAGTAAAAATTTTAATCAACTGTTAAGAGCTATTTTGTTATGACAACCTATAGTGAGGTCATTGGATTTTTATGTTCCAAAATAATTAGAGACTTTTTTATAACGGTACGTTCCGTTATACAATTTGGAAAAAGACTAAATGTTATTTTATATTACACGAATGGCAAAGTATAAACATTATTTGAACAAAATAATAAACCTGAAAAACAAAGCGATAATTTTAACAGATAATTGTCCAGGAGCAGAACATGAATACTTTTTTTAAACGTATGGTTTGATGTGGTTGTAAGTGTGTACTAATCTTGGACATAAGTCATGGCATAGTGGTTGTATAGCAAAGTCGGTTGTCTTACAGATGCTCTTACTCTGTATGTATCTTACATTTGTTTAATAAATGTACAAGTACTTCTATTATCATGTGTCCTATTATTTGTTATAACATATTTATTATCAAGAGTATAGAATATACACCTAGAAATACACCTTCAAAACAATAATTATAGGCAACTTAATTTGAAGAATTAACTAATGTTGAGAGTGTAAGACTCATGCGATAAGCTGTAAGTACCTTACCATTCGGACTAATATAATTGACGATATCAATCACATCTTGTTCAAGTATTTAAACAATAACGAAAAGTTTGATAACATCAGAACATAAAGATACGTCGCTGAAGTAGTTCTATTCAAATTTATAACATGCGCTTTTTGTCAACTACAACGTAGGGGGAGACTGGGTACGGTTGTGCCGAAGGACGATGGTAAAAGTGGTCATATTGGCGAAACTGTAAGAGAGAACCACAAAATACAAGAGGGGGAAGGAGTGGACTGCTGGACCACTTGTGCTTCACAGTATAGCATCAGTTGTGTGATATCAAAGACTGCAGAGGCCGTGTATTACTTTTATGGAGTGAAATGTCAGTATTGTCATTAAATTTTTTTTGCAATTATCGCTCTTTATGTACAGATCGAGCGATGAGTATTTTTCCTCGTTATAAGATACACATTAGTGCATAAACAGCAATGGTTACTTTTTATGTAAGCTATGTTGTATTTACATGGTGATTTTTTTTTTGGTTTTGAATGAGTGCGGTGGGTTCAATTGTAACATACTGCCTGGGTACGGTTGTGAGACAAGTAAAATCAGTTTTTTTCTTTTTACATGCCTCGTGGACGTTCGAGAAGAACAAAAAGAGGTGCGTGTGATGTTGAAAGGCAAACGATGATTCAAATTAGGGGATTTCTATACGAAAAACTGTAGAAATGCACCAAATAAATCACA
Organism: Copidosoma floridanum; assembly: GCF_036245765.1. Classification (NCBI taxonomy): domain Eukaryota; kingdom Metazoa; phylum Arthropoda; class Insecta; order Hymenoptera; family Encyrtidae; genus Copidosoma; species Copidosoma floridanum. Next base: position 745,137 of record NW_028321914.1, on the reverse strand, counting down.
TGATATTATTGCAATATGTTCATAGACGTGATGCAGCCCATGCGAACGGCAAAACGGGGGTAGCGTCAGTATAAGTTACAATGCTCACAAAAGAGTCTTTTCTAAGGAGCAGTAACAGCTCTATTGAAAATAACCACGTGGTTTTACCACGTGGTAAACCACATAGTTTTACCACGTGGTTTACTACGTAGTTTTTGTCTCAAAATGCCACATGGTTTTTAAAACCAGGTGGTTTTGTAATACCACGTGGTTTTTACACCAAGAAGCTCAATAGTTTTCACAAATATTGCTTTTTTCTTCCTAGTTCTATTGATAAATTTTTTTCTTGTCTTGTTATATACTATCGTAATAAATACTTTTACAAACAGTTTTCTGAGCTATTTCTGTTTCTCTATTGAAAAAAATCACGTGGTTTCACTACATGGAAAAACCATGTGGTAAGCCACGTGGTCTTAAATCATAAATCACGTGCTTTTGTTTCAAATTAACACAGGGTTCTGAAAACCACGTGGTTTTACTAAATCTATGGGGTTTTTTAAAAACCATGTGGTATTTTTAGACAAAACCACGTGGTTTATGATATAAAACTACGTGGCTTACCACAAGGTTTTTCTACGTGGTAAAACCACGTGGTTTTTTTTCTATTTTTGAGATTATCTAATAAGACAAACAAACATAGCAAATAAGGTAATCTCTATTTTATATTTAGAAGCTGTAATCAGTTCATCAATCACAATAAATATTTTTCTTACTACCTCCCCCGTAAGTTCGAGTTTCAGTGGCTGTAAATAGGGACAAAAGCCGATATTCCTTCCCTATCGATGCGACATTTATATCGCATAGAGGGGTCGGAAGAAAAGCTCCCTGCTCCTTACTTTTCCTTGCGTGAGAGAGAGGTAGAGAGAGTAAGCAGCAGTGCAAATGTTCATTAGTATTAAGTATTTACCTACGCAGCGTTTATTAATTTTTTTTTAAGCTGTGAGAAAATTTGGAGCACGTGTCGAACTCGAGTGTGATCATAAATTTGTCGTGCAATACATGTTATCTCTTTCGGTAATGTGTAACGTAGTAAATTTCTAACCTAAATCTGAATATAGAAACAATCATAAGATAATTGTTAAAAAATCTCATCAAAATCTAACTCTTGACTTTTGCAGCAACCAATGCCGAGAGTCGAAGAAATAATCATATTAGCGTATAAATAATTGAATACTGTTGATAAGCAAAAATAATATTTATACGACATCATTTAGTACCTCATAAAATTTAAAGGATTTTTAATAAAATTGAATTGTTTTGACCGACTTTTTCGCATTTCGGGCCTGTTAACATCCACTAACCAACAACCCTCGCTTCACTTGGGTCGTAAATGTTATTGGATGATACAGGCTCTTTACTTTTGCCCTAAACATAACCTACCACTACTGAAGCTAATTATTTTCTGATTGTTAATGAACCACAAATTTTCGGCCGAAGCTGCAGGAAAAACAGTATACATTACACGGAACGTCACTTAATAATGCATTCCGGCGGTTTACCCCTCGGCTTCGCCTCGGGGGGCAACTTCACCGCCGGAGTGGAGAAGTTGTCCCTTGTAATATAATGTACTATGAATTACATATTGTGTGTAGTTTGAAAATCTAGTTAATACATGTTCAAGAATGATGTTTGTATATTCTAGAGTGTCTTTTTTGGGTTTTTTGTGTCATAACAAATGTAAAAGTACAAAATAATTATACACTTCAGTTTAAGTTATAATTAGTTCAAGTTAATTAAATTTTACATATAATATTTAAAAATAATATATTACAGCGTCTTACATTATTTTAAGGATAATTATATAATTAATTAATATGGTACGAAAATCACGTGAATTGTCACATAAAAAATCTCGTGATTTAAACTGTGATCAATCACACGATGCATAGCATGATATTTTCGAGCAAAAAGTCACGTGATAAATCAACGTAAGAAAAATATTATATTGTAATAAGTATTAGAATTATCAAAATTATGATAATGATTATCATGACTAAGATAAGTAGGATTTTACTTGTAATTACAATTATTACCGTTCAAAACCAGGATTATTAAGATACATGTACGTAATTAAGACTATAATCATCATTGAAATAATTATGTGATAATTATGATTATTCTGATTTTTTAATTATTGTGATGATAATAATATCTATAATAATAACAAAATAATAATAGTAATAATAATAATGATTATAATAATTTCTACAGTTACGACGGTGGTAACAAAAGTTCTGATGATAATGAACATGCTCATTCTTTTTATGATTAAAATGAGTATGATAATGATAATAACGATTATGATAATTATAAAATTATGAAGATACTGATTACTATGATTTTTTTATAGTAATAATAGTTATTCTAATGAATGAGATGAATGCAATTGAACGAATCACAATGATAATGATGATTGTGTTTCAGATTGAAATAAATGTTATGTCTATTACAATATTTATTAGGACTGAAATGCATACACATACACGCGTGGGCGTAAAATGACTATGATAATGTTTATGATTGCGATGATTGTAATTATAATTATAGAAATTATCAATAGTATTATTGTTCTAATCGCCATGATAATCATCGCCCGATACTAAAAATCCATATCAATCCAAATGGTTTTTTTTATTGGACACAATTATCGTCATAGTTAACATCATCTTTATCACAACAATTATTATCGTTATTAAGATGACAGTCATTGCATTTGTTTTCTTAATTATTATCATAATCATATCAATAGCCTAAATAATTCATCCTGATCGTAATCACTACCATCTTAATTGTTATTATAGTCATCTCAATTATCATACTCGTTACTGTAATCGTCACGACCATAAACATCACCCAATTTTCATTATTATCATAACAATCCTTATAAAAACTATAACCACTAGTGTAATCATCTCTATCTTCATCATTATCATAATTTTGATAATTGTAATACTTATTACAATATAATAATTTTTATTACGTAAATTTAACGAAAATAACGTGTTTTATCACGTGACTTTTTCATGATGTGTAGCGTTGATTATTAACTATTGGAGATGTGTGTACTAAGACGCTGAAGTCATAAGATGCAGTAGTAAAACAATGAAAAATTTTAGTCAAAAATGTTTGAAACATTCATGTACGAAACGCTTAAAATTTTTACACTTTTCAAAACTTAGTTTAAAAATAATCACGTCATATCTTGAAGGGAAAGCGAAATAAACCAAAAAATAGGACTAAAGCTACATTATATAATTGATAGTCAACTGATTTTGTTATTTTCACAGAGCTTCGAATTATAAATTATTTATACACTTCTAAACATTTACTTACGTTATGATTGTTACAGACTATTATATATACATCTTTATTTATACTATACATATTATATATACATAGTTTACTTATAATTAACTGAAGCATGCATCTTCATTGTAGACACTGTTGTACGTGCTGCGCTTGGCAACAAACTTTTGTTATTTGATCTGTAATTAGGTCCACCTACGGTCCCTTAAGTAAATAATTAAATAAATAAATAATCTAGAAAAGGTATTGTAAACGTGGTGCTTACAGGAAAACAAAAATATTGAGGTGGACCAAATGAAACGTGTATTATTAATATAAATACTTATACTGCAATACGAATTAAAGGTACGCTGTTGAAAAAGTTGTTAAATTTACTACGAATTTTATTAAATTTTATAAACTCTTACGATAAATAGGTATACTTAATCTACAGAATTAATAAAAAGTTTAATGATACAATAATACAAATTAATGAAATTTTATAAAGTTTTGCCGAAAAATTTTTAACGGTGTACACATCAAGAAAAATATAATAATACTTTTTAAAAAATAATCATAATACTATAAATTTCGAGCATAAACAGCAAAGAAATGTACGGAAATCGTGCCAAATAGCTACATTTTGTTTACAATATATTATATAAGACAATATTATTCTAATCTTTGATAAATGATTAGTATTGAATATAATAATCTCCAAAATTATGATCATTTATACAAAATACTTCTTGTTCTTCAAGCTGTAAAAGATAAATATACAGATATAAACAGATTAAGAATGATTGAACAAATTGTAGCAGTCAATTACTATTACAATCACTAAATTATGTATTATATAAGAGTAGAGATAAGTGATCTATTGGGAGTGAAGCGGGAAAATGACTATACGAAAGTATTTAACATTTTCCATGATAAAACTCTATGTGCAGAGCTCCTTTTGATGCATAGGACGAAACGTGTTCAAATCCTTTCCTTTTTTCCTCTTATACCCAACCTTGCTGTGTTTACACTGAGAGAAACCTAGCGCGTGATCCGTCCTTAAGGTGGCGCGGTTAAGCTGCCACTTGTTTGGAACGCACGGGACACCAGACTAGCGCGTCAGCTGCACCACTAGACTGGCTTGAGCGTTGAGCTGTTAGGCTAGCGCAAGTACTGCATCATACAGTGTACCATACGTTAAGCATGAGAATAAAATCGTATCTGTATTTATTCGTCGATCAAAATGCGATAAGTTTAAACGCATTATGACTCAGAGAGCCAATTTGTTTCATTTTCCATTTTGAAAAACTTGTTCATTTTCATCAAAAATTTGAAATAAAATATTTTTTACAAATACTAACACTTTTATCATGAAAAAACAAATATTTCAGCATACGGTGACTGATAACAAAAATAAAATGTTTTCCTTATTATTGTAGCCAGTATACTGTTCAAACAAACTTCACTATATCTTAAATCCCCTGTCAACCCGGCAATACATACTAAACGATTTATGAATATAGCTTATATAGGTGAAAGTTGTTAATTTTTTTAAATTAAACTTATTTCCGTTATTTCATTTAAATAAAGGTAAGAGAAGAATATCACTTACATTATATTAATATAAATGTACTGTCTAATAAAAATAAGGTTATGTGAGTTAAAAAAAAGGTCATTTATCATGACACCACTTCATAAAGTCATCGGAATATGCTATATATCTTTAAAAGAAGTGGTCCATCTTTCATTTAACGTACATCCGCAATAAATACTGAAGCACTATACGTTACATGAAATAGTTATAAAAAGAGTAAGTATTTATATACGGGTTGCTGTACCATATACCAAGTGCTGTACCGTATGTTTGACTGGCTGACGGACTATAGACACATTTGGTAGCTGCACTATGTACAGTACGTAATGACGATCCACACTGGACGCTCAGTCGGCCCAAGTGGTGCAGTTGATGCGCCACTGATATAGTCAACGGCTGCTTGGTTAATTCGCGCAACGGCTGTACTTGTGGAGCAGCAGACGCGCGAGTTCTTTCTCAGTGTACTAGGCTAATGCAAGTAGGGGTAAGTGTACCTATCTCCGTGCTCTGCCCTATCACCGTGGATTTTGAAAAACTGATGATTACTTGCTTAAAATAAGAAATTTTTCATATAAAATAATTTTTCAATTTTGATAATCTAAAATGACGTTAATGTAGATGCAATTCAAACAGAAATATTTGTGTATATTTTGAGTACATAATTATTTTCCACGGTATTCCGTACAACGCGCTCATTAACTGATTGTGTACGTATTTCTGCGGTGAGCGTACGTAAACATAACCCTAAACTTACAGAACGCACGACAGTTAACGCGTAATCAATTAGTAGGTAAGCACGTCGATCTAACGTAACCAAGATGAAGAAAACTAAAAAAGGGAAGAAAGGCAAGAAATCGATCGAAATAAAGAAAAACAAAAAGTGTTTCTCTTCAGAGACATTAAAATTAGCTTTGAAAAGTATCTATTCTGGAAAATCTATTGCTGAGTGCTCAAAAATGTATAAGATTCCTACTAAATGAATAAGCAAGTACAAGAAAAAGTTAAATTTTTTTAAAACAATTAATAAATCATGTAGAAAATGTAGGTGAAATTTTCATTTTTTTTTATATTCCGCAAATACAACTTTCTTCACCCACGGTAATACGGACACGGTGATTGGGACATCCGCGGTAATACGTACACGGTAATAGGTACACAACCACGGTAATACCAGCATACCGTTTTTATTCTTTTTAAAAATATTCTACTGCAGTTTTAGCTTCATGAAATTTTTTTAAATACTCCGTAAGAGATTATGTAAGATTAAAAAAAAAAAAATTCCAAAAAATTTTAGTATACCATTTTTTATGGTGCATTTAAGTTGGAATTTTCAGTACGTGCCACGGAGATAGGTACACTTACTTCTATTGGACGTATGCATCAAAAGGAGCTCTACATATAGAGTTTTATCATGGAAAATGTTAAATACTTTCGTATATGTCATTTTCCCGCCTCACCCCCAACTGATCACTTATCTCTACTCCTATATCATATGACAGTGGAGGGTGCTTTAACTAATTAAATGTACTAAATTGTATTGTTTTTTTTGGCAGTCTAAGTCAGTTATTCTTTTAATAAACTGGCTTTTTCTTCTGCTTTTGAAGATTTGGGTAAAAAGGCATTAGTTTCTTCCAAGTGTTTATTTGTTTTTCATTTTATTAATAACAAAGAAAAGCTCATATAAGTTTGTATCTAAGAATCGACATAAGATCTTATATAAGTTCTTTTAAATTATTTTTTCCTGGGCATACGTTAGTTGGAAAGTTTACTCTCTCACTTAAGACATTATTATTATTTATTAGTGTTTATTATTACTGTTAAAATAATAATTATCATGATCTCCAAGGTATAGCTGTTGTAAAATGTAATTGATAAGAAATAATTGTGTTTTATGTAATAAATAATACTTTTAATGTTTCTTGCCATCCAGAATTTTTCACTGTATACTATTCTTTCTATCCTTTATTGTAAATACGTATTAAAGTATAAATCATACGTTAATAGTATGTCTCAATAGTCGTGTAGACTCTTATGCCTTAGCATCTATTATAAAATTGCGAGAACAGGATCCATAAAATCAAGTTGTATAACTAAAGAGACCCTCCAGTGGATCATACAATGACGGATATTAAAATATGTGAAGAGTTGATACTCAAAGATTTCGTAAACAATCGCTTGATATTTCTATTACGTAGATTAAAAAAACGTATCCTTGCGCAATAATCGGAGTCTATAATAAGAAAGTATACGTAGCTTCCTAGTACGTTAGTACGTTATTTAGTCAATTAATGTACAGAAAAAATATCAAGGTCATTATCTAGACTAATAGCATTTCTTGATGCCTCTTGAGTGGAATCTTAAGTTGAGGATTCTATAGAAAAAAAACACGTGGTTATACCACGTAGAAAAACCATGTAGTTAACCACGTAGTTTTATATCATAAACCACGTGGTTTTGTCTAAAAATACCACATGGTTTTTAAAAAACCCCATAGATTTAGTAAAACCATGTGGTTTTCAGAACCCTGTGTTAATTTGAAACAAAACCACGTGATTTATGATTTAAGACCACGTGGCTTACCACATGGTTTTTCCATGTGGTGAAACCACGTGATTTTTTTCAATAGAGGAACAAAAATCGCTCAGAAAATTGTTCGTGAAAGTATTTATTTCGATAGTATATAACAAGACAAGAAAAAAATTTATCAATAGAACTAGGAAGAAGAAAGTAATATTTGTGAAAACTATTAAGCTTCTTGGTGAAAAAACCACGTGGTATTACAAAACCATGTGGCATTTTGAGACAAAAACTACGTGGTAAACCACGTGGTAAAACTATGTAGTTTACCACGTGGTAAAACCACGTGGTTATTTTCAATAAAGAGCCGTTGTCAAAATACCTACTACGTGGCGCGGATATACACTTTGGGTATAGTAGCAGATATAATATGTATAATAATAAATTATACTGTTCAAAAGTAGATGTAAGCCATAAAATGTTTTAAATTTTATGCCTTTAATTAAATTAATGTTAAATTCTCCAAAAACAAGGTGCTGTTACATTATATTTAACGTAAAATACAATGAAAGTAATTTAAAACGGTTCTAATGCACTTTTTTCAACCTGTCACATCGGTCCCCAAGCATTGTCACAAGCGCCTCTGGGGTATGATCGGTTGTGATACGTGTGAACGGCTGTACCTGCAGTCATAATTTTTATACAGACATGTAGAGAAGTCTTCAATTTATCATACCCAACAATTTTCATTTCACTGAGTGTCATACTTTTAAAGTTACGGGCTCTCAAGTAAAAATTGGCACAACCGTACCCAGTCTCCCCCTACTTGTCAAAAACTAATGTAATACTTACTTGATCACATATGATGTCCCATTTTTTCTCGTTATTATACTGCTTTAAAAGTTTGGCCTTATCTGGAGGAAGATCCATTGAGGCCTGAAATAAAAATTCACATTAGTTTAATCAGACAAAAGCTAAAAAGTTAAAAAAATAGATTTATTTAAAACTATTATTTTACACAAAAGATAGTCTTGCTTACAGTGCATTAGATATCTTTTTTGATAAAAGAAATGAACCTCACTAAGTCTTTCAAAAATCTAAATTAAATACATTTTTTTATATAATTTGTGAGAATTTTCTAGTCTCAAAATCAATATTTATTTGCCTAAAACTCCTGATGGTAAAAAAAATCGATTTTTTTCGATGGACCTGAAATACATGATTGATTTAGAGAATACATCTTACAATCCTTTGATTCGGGCTGATAAATTTTAAGCTGACAGCATAAATATACTACTGGAGCTAGTGGGTAAAAAGTGTAGTTAGGTTGAATGAGCTACTGTTATTCTCTTATTGTAAAAATCGTAATTCATCTTTTTGTCAGACACACACACACACACACACGCGCGCGCGCGCGCATACATATTTGTATGTATAAACTAGTGAGGCTCTACGCTTTCACATCACAATTTCTCAGAAATAGATTATGAACAAGTTTTTTTTAACTTTGATAGTGTTTTCTTTTTTTATTTTAAGTACCTTACAAATTACTGTTCTAATATTATAAAAATTATTATTATAATTAATACATAATAAATATTGTATTAAAATGAGATTTAAAATTTCTTACTACTTTTCATTTAACAAAACCTTATCACATTATATATGCTGTATTTCCCTAGTAAATGTCTAGATTTATTAAATCTAGCCGTACATCTCAAAAATAAGAAAAGTTAAATTGTAGACGTCATTTTCATTGAATAAATTTTTTTTCAAGTAGAAAATCCGTCGTCACTAACAAATCAAACTTTTTTTGAATTTCAAGTATGTTGTACATCCAATTATTTCATGTTATCAAAATTTTTTTAAAGTTAGGGTATCGGGATTGGTTTTTGAGATATTTAAGTTCAAAGTACCCTTTTTAACATAGGTTAAATGGGTTATACCAATAACAGCTTTGAAGACATACGTAACAAATCAAACTATTTTTATAAAAAATACTGTACAAATCTTAAAAATTCATACTTTATTTTGGTCCTTTCAAATTATGGTGTGACGGCACTAAATAAAAATTAGTTTATTGATTAATATTCTTCCCGTTACAAAAGCATACGGCCATAACCTGTAAGACTGTCACAATACGCTAAATGAAGTACTTCACTCGCTTGATAAACTCGGTCCACGGATTTTCTACCTTAAGCTATGAATTAAAAGGAATTAATAAATAAAAACATCATTCAAATACATAGCAGTGGTTATTATAAAGTATTAAACTAAAACGATAAAACAATGACACTAAAGACTTTGCATTCCATATACACATGATTTGTTTGGTTTACTTTAGTGAAACGATGATCCAGTAAAAACTTTTTTGAACAAAAGTAAGTTAATTACTCTATTGATAAAGGTAAAAAAATTATATCATGGTGACTGTATCGTATTAGCATTAGTATTGCTATAATGTAATGACTAGTCATTAAACCCTTTGTATTTCTTTGCAAACGAACAATATAGAGAAAACTAATTTTAAAGATAAAATTTGAAAAAAGTATCTGGTGAAGTTGATTCATTAATTTGATATCATAATCCTAGGGCTAGGAGCTTCTTGAAAAATTATTATTTATGAGATTTTCAAAACAAAGTATTTTTTCTGAACTCATAACTATAGAATTATTTTATAACAAGGCCGAATGAAATCCGATAACATTGTTGCATACTGATAAACACAAATTCTGTATTCGACTGTATTATTGATTTGTAGTGGTGCCTGTTCAGGCGCTGAATCGATTAGCTTTTTAAATAATTCTAAAGAAACTATGCTTGCTCCTTTGCTTTACTATATACTGATATTGCATTAAGATTTCAACTTAGAGTTTTTACGTATCCTATACGTCCCTAATCTCTACCTTCCTTGTTTTTTTTTCCGTGGATACCATCTTTTATTTCCTTAAGTATGCGATATTTTCGTGCAGGCCCTTTGCAAAGCTCCCGGTAGACGTAAACGTAGATGATGAAAAGGAAGACCCTAGAGGTCCAGACATCACCAGAAAAATCAACTATTTGTTTTGAAATTCAGATAAGTGGCATTTTGGAATCCTGGGTTCTCATCCCATTGAAAAAGCCTGAAAAAAAATTTTAATAATTTTCGACTGAATTCAAACCGACGACTTTTCGAGTATCTCGGGCTAGAAGGCTAGCACGCTAACCACTGAGCCATCGGGGCTCTTCTAAAAAAAACTATGCTATCTATTGTATTTTTGCTACTAAAACTTATTTTTTCCACAAAACATCAAAAATAGTACAATTTGTTTAAAATTCAGTTGCTGAAACAAATTCAGAAAACTTTTTTTTTGTGGCTCAAAATAAAAATAAAAGTCTGTATTGTAAGTAATGCGCAAAAAGTCAAAGAATAAAAAGTATTCAATTATTTAAAATTAAAAAATTACTCATTTAATCCATTTTGCAGCGTTAATAACTTGTACCCTGTACATAAATGTACTCCACATATATCAAAAGTACGTTGTGAACATACGACTGAAATATTTTTTATACATTTATTTTATTTTGTACCGGAATTAAGACGATTTTTACATGTATTATTTTTGGGACACAAGTAATATTCGCAATCTATTTCTGCTTACACACAAAAACAAGCTTTCGTCACACATACTTGACAAACACAGTTGAGTAATAATTTATATACTGAAGGTACATGCTATTAAATTTTTGCTAATATCAACATGTTTTTTTCACAGGTAAAACCAAAATCAAGGGTATGTACAGTTTCATGGGATATAAGCAATTCGATAGTGTATCTGATACGTATAATGCTTTTTTAATATGTGCCTAAATTGAATCCCTTGTAGGCAGTAAATTTGAATTCTATTTTTAGAATGTAAAAATTTCAATACTGCGTGTAGATATAGCATGTTATGTAAGAAATGTACGTACAAATTAAAGATATTTATTTAATGATATTAACAAGAAATAAATACTCCGCACTCAAAACCTTACAGTCACAAACAGCGTAAATACATGTTTTCGTCACAATTTTCATAGTTAATAGAGTCTGTATATTGATTCAAATAGAGTTTTAAAACTCATTAAAAACTATAACGCTAACATTCTTTGCCTTATGGGTAGTGGGAAATCAACAGATGTTATCCCAGTGGCATGGCTAAAGAAAACTACAAAAAATTAAGCGAGGCAATCACGGGGGAAAGGGAGGGGCTTTGAGGGGCTGTGAGGAAGCTCAACGAGAAGTCAAGCCTGTAAAAATAATCAAAAAAACGAGATAACTTTTTCTTATTCTGTAAGAAAGCTACGTGTCAACCGTGGGGGTATTCGGGGGGCTGTGGGGAGGAGGAAATGTAATAAATCCAACCTTAATCGTTATGTAACTAAAAATTTAACCCAATAAAAATTACGTAAAAACTGTTGGAATTTTACCATATTTAGAGGGGGGCTAAGATGAGGGCTACGAGAGGGCGAGGGAAGTAGAAGGGGTTATGTGCAATGACCCTTCAAAATTACTTTTACACAAATATATATGTTATGACCAGACTTGTTTAGAGAATGATCTTAACCGTTTTATTTAAGTGTCATTCGTGGGTCTCGGAGGATTCAGCTCGTGAGCTTTATTTGTTCTTTTAAGTTGAGTAAAAATATTTATTCAAATAATGTAAATAATATTAATGAATCTTTAATGTTTAAATATTTATAAATTTGAAAGTTATTCTTGTAAATACAATTTATTCAGATCACTTAAACAAGGTTTTGGTGTTAATTATATTACTGATGAATAACTTACATCTATAACTGATTGCTGTTACTGCTGCTTCGGAGTTCCCTAATGCTTCGTAGAATAATTTTTAGTGGTTTCTTAAACTACACGAATAAGTTCGTGTCCGGTAAGATGTTACAAGTTGCAGGAGTTAAGAGTTGACTAATACTTTACAGGGCAGGTGACAGACGTAAAAAGACCAATTTTGCTTCTCGATGGTGCTTTTTTATAGCGTCAGAGCGAGCAAAAGAGGCCTTTGGTTGAATCAGGTCAACCAATGAGCGATGTTCTTGCATAATCTGTTCAAAGGTTGTTATCTGTAGAGACTAAATAAACTATTTTTGTCTAATCTAATCTTACTTAAACCTGAATCTTCATGAATATTCACATAAAAGTTTATATGCTCTGCGTAGCACAGTCAGTCCAAGGAAGCACCGTTGCTGAGCTGAACGCTTAACTCGGTCAGCAAATGGACGTATACCAACGGACTGTAAAGAAATGCCGCTTTTAATTTAGACTTTTGAATATCTCGTTTCAACGACCCAGACGAAGAAAAGCTTAGCTCAGATTTCTCAATGTTATTTAAATAGCAAAATCTGAGCTTAGCTTTTCTTCGTCTGGGCTGTCGGTTTATCCTCTCGCAAAATCTGTTTTCGACGTGGTTTGGGCTTCGCTGGAAACTGAAAAAGCCCTTCCACGAACAAACAGTTTACTTGGAAAAATTGCATCTCATATTTATATAATTTAATTTTAAAAAAGAGGCTTACTACACGCTTATATTTCAATGACTATGCATCCTAATAATGAAAAAATTACTGTAGAAGATACTAATAAAATTATATCAGCACAAATGCCTTAAAATGATGAAAAATTTAGAACATGAAAACTCAACATGTTTTATGGTCCTCTTCATAACAACAGCTATTAAAAAAAAAAAATAGTGAGATTTATAAGAGAAATTTTCAAAACTTTTAACAAGTAAGAAAACTTTAAAAAAGATGTTTATTTAGAATATAAATGAAATAATAACACAGGCCCACGAAAAAAAAACTGAAGTGTCTGTGCAATCGACCAGACCAATATATTTTATGTATTTTTCGACGCCGAATCCGAAGTTGCAACAAAAAAGTAGGGTCCATCTACTTTTTTATGGGGTTTTGCTCGAAAAACCTCATTTTTACGGTTTTTTCATGGTTTTTTTTCAAATAAAAAAAAAGTAAAGAAAAAATTTAATTTTTTGAATCCAGAATCGGATCCTACGGGAAAAAATACATCGAAAACCATGTTCTGAATTTTTTTTTACAGAAGTTTTAACCCACCATACGGTGATGAAAAGGCAGAAAATCGTGAAAGGTAAAAATTTGTTTTAAATTTGATTAAAATGACATCAAAATCAAGTTTTACGATTTTAAACCGATTTATAAACATTAAAAATACTCTACCAAGGATTTTTGAGGTCGCTGATTACGAATTTTAAGTCATTTTTTTCAAAAAACAACTCCTACTTGACGTAAGTGGACAATAAACGTGATAGATTAATATTTTTTTTCAAAAAATAGATGTTTTGGATACTGTTCTGGAGCTGCTTTTCCACTACATGAATCACAAAACTAGAACTTTTTTCGACTCTTTATCATAAAGTAAGACTTAGAACTTATGTCAAGCGATATTCATGAGCTCCATTATAATTTTTTTAGCTTCTTTTAAAAAGTGCCTTAGAGTTTTAATGGGTTAATCAATTGAGTTTGTAGAATTTTCGCTAATACTTCGCAACTTCGATAGTGTTCTATAATTCACATTTATCTAATTTGTCGAATGATCGTCCACATGCAGAGAATCTAAACCTGTTGTAAAACTATCTCGTGATTCTTTATTTTCTAAACCTTCTTTAAGGATTTTATCTGGAAACTTAACAGTTTCAGGATTAGAATAATGTACTACTTTTTTCTTTATATAAGCTATACCCCCTACTTTTGTTGTACAAAAGTAGCAATCGTTTTCATATTCTGATTCTTTTCATTTTGTTGGTGCAATGAATTTCAGGAACGTCTTGTCCTGATTTTTAGTCACTCGACTCATCATTATATGAAACGATTTAAAGGTAAAGTGTGGTACTTAACTTTTGTCTTGCTGTGAAATCTCAATGTCAAAACATACTTGATACGAATCATATATTTTTTCTATTATTTTTCTTTTGTTTTTCGACCCAACAAATTTTGCACATACATAACAAAAGTTATTAGGATTACCAGTGCATTCATGATTGGATTTGTTACTAGAAGTGCCAGCGGAGTTAAATGAAGATGAGGAATTGTGATGTGTCATAAATTATATCTCAAACCCACATGCTAAGAATCCGGTCCCGTTAGCAGGTGAGTCAGCCGTCCTAGGAGTGATAACTCTCATACCCTATCAGGCCTAAGTATGAAAGCTTTCTGACCTTTAAGAGGACAATATCAACTCGTCAGACACACTACGGCATCATTCTCACATCTTAACGCTCCCCTGCAAGACGGCGCGCCTTCGCTGGTTTCGTTACTACGAACAGTTGGACCGACGAATCATTCTACACATCCCATTTTCAGGGCAGTTGTCATCGTGGCCAACGTTTTCGTAGCAGCAGGTTTTTGATAGTACTGCTATTGAGTAGCAATATAAGTTATAAACTTTAGATAGTTAAATTCAACTATCCAAATTGCAGAGAGTATCTAATGATTGCAAAGTTCAAGTTCATCACGATAACAAAAGCTAAAAACGATTGCTACTTTTGATAAACAAGAGTGTATGACTTACACTTAAATAAAGAAGTTCATTATTCTACTTCTCAAACTGTCAAATTTCCAAGTAAAAACTTATAGAAGGATTAAAAAACAAAGAATAGCGAGATAGTTTTACAACAGGTTTAGATTCTGCATGTGGACGATCATTCGACAAATCAGATTAATGTGAAAGAAACTGAACCAAGCGATAACACATCATCCGAAGATCTAAGCAAATCCAACGAAAGTGAAGAAAATCTCTCTTTAGATGATGATGAAGAATATGTACCCAAAGGTGTGGAAAAATCTGTGAAAAAATATGATCAAAAGAGTCTGAATGATTTATTTAGAAAGGCTGGCCTATCTAAAGAGCAATCTGAATTGATGGCTTCAGACTTTAAAAAGCGAAATATGCTGACAAAGGGAACTAAAGTAAGTGAATATCATGACCGAGAGAAAAACTATCGAAAATATTTTTAAGAAGATTCAGGGCTAGTTTACTGTATTGACGTAAAAGGACTTATTGACGAAATAAAACCAGGTATATACAAACCTGAGGATTGGCGCCTGTTCATTGATTCGTCGAAGCGGAGCCTTAAAGCAGTCCTTCTTCATAACACAAATAAGTACGCTCCTACACCATTAGCGCATTCAACTGTGCTTAAAGAAGAGTATTCAAACATTAAATTGGTTTGTCAAAAATAAAATACGAGGAACATAAATGGCAAATATGTGGAGACTTAAAATTTCATCTATGATACTGAGCAACAATCTGAATTTACAAAATATCCTTGTCATTTGTGTATGTTTAATAGTAGGGATAGTAGAGAAAACCACTACAAAAAGAAAATTTGGACACTAAGAGAGTCATTTGAACCTGGAAAACAAAATATTGTAAAAGAGCCACTTGTTAATTCGTCCAAAATTTTGATACTACTTCTTCACATAAAGCTTGGTTTAATGAAACAATTTGTCGAGGCATTAGACCAAGATGGAGAATGCTACGAATATGTGAGCCAAGTATTTCACCACAAAACAGATATGAAACTAAGTGCAGGTATTTTTGATGGACCTGAAATTGGTACTCTATTTAGAGATGAAAACTTTTAAAGAACTATGAAAGATGATGAGAAAGCAGCATGGTCTAGTTTTAAAGATGTATCAACAAAATTTTTGGTTAATACTAAAGATGTAAATTACAAAACAATTGTAAAAAAAATGGTACGCAACTTTGCAAAACTAGGCTGCCTTAAAGCTTTATTTCCTTGATTCACATATTAATCAATTTCTTGAGAACAACTGGTACTTTATTGAGGAGCAAGGAGAAAGGTTTCACCAAGACTTGAAGGAATTTGAACGCATGTTTCAAGGACGATGGGGTATAAATATGTTGGCAGATTACTGCTGGATGATGAAGAGAGAAACATCTTCAAAAAGAGATCAAAAGCGTGTCAGAAATCCTTTACACGGTCATTTGACAAGAACGTGTGCGTAAGCGTAAAACACTTTAAAACTTTATTTAAAATATTTTTTTGGAAGACAAAAATAAAAATAGATATCGCCAATATCTAGTATCCAACATCTCACTATCAAAGTTGCGAAGTATTAGCGAAAATTCTACAAACTCAATTGATTAACCCATTAGAACTCTAAAGCACTTCTTGAAAGAAGCTAAAAATATTATAATGGAGTTCATGAATATCGCTTTACATAAGTTCTAAGTCTTACTTTATGATAAAGAGTCGAAAAAAGTTCTAGTTTTGTGATTTATGTAGTGGAAAAGCAGCTCCAGAACAGTATCCAAAACATCGATTTTTTGAAAAAAAATATTTATTTATAAGTTTATTGTCCACTTACGCCAACTAGGAGTTGCTTTTTGAAAAAATGACTTAAAATTCGTTATCAGCGACCTCAAACATCCTCGTTGGAGTATTTTCAATGTTTATAAATCGGTTTAAAATCGTAGAACTTGATTTTGATGTCATTTTAATCAAATTTAAAACAAATTTTTACTTTTCACGATTTTCTGCCTTTTCGTCACTGTATGGTGGGTTAAAACTTCCGTAAAAAAAAAATTCAAAACATGGTTTTCGATGTATTTTTTTCCGTAGAATCCGATTCTGAAGTCAAAAAAATAAAATTTTTCTTTACTTTTTTTTTATTTAAAAAAAAAACCATGAAAAAACCGTAAAAATGAGGTTTTTCGAGCAGAACCCCATAAAAAAGTAGCTGGACCCTACTTTGTTATTGCAAATTCGGATTTAGCGTCGAAAAATACATAATAATATATTCGCTGTGTGCTGTAATCTTAGACAGTGCCACCTGCATGGCAAGGAGGGGGTGATGCTGGATAACATGATTACATAGCCTGTTATGGGCTTCAAACTTTGTTAATTGTTTTTTGTAGTTTTAATGCATTTTTTATACTTACAGTATTGATTTTCAGTGTCAAGTATTTGTTTTAAACAGATAACAATGATTCTCTGACAGTTAAAAAAAAAAATAAGTGAATAACATAACGAAACTTTGTTTTCTGTTTAATGCAAATTCTGAACACTGAAAATCTATACTTTAAGTATCAAAAATACATTAAAACTACAAAAAACAACTAACAAAGTTTGAAGCCAATAACAAGCTATGTAACCATGTTATCCAGCATCACCTCCTGTTTGCTGTGCAGGTGGCGCTGTTTTAGATTACTGCACACAGCGAATAGGTCTGGTCAATTGCACAGACACTTTTGTTTTGTTTCGTGAGCCTGTGTCATAGTTTAAAAAATAATATACGTTAAATTAATACCAGTAATAAAAAATTTTAGTTGACAGTTTAATGGTTATGCCTTATAATAAGTCATTAATAAAATATAAATGACATATTTATGGCCAGTGTTGTGTATTACTTTTAAGTGTTCAGTATATTTTTGATGATATACATTAAGGATCCAACAGAGCTTTTCGTAAGCTTGAAGGCCAAAGAGACAAAAAAATGTATGATAAAATTACACAATATATCAATGGCAGGTATTTCATTTTAATAAAACTTTCACGAAAAATACAAGAATTTCCAATTTGTGATTTACGATTCCAGAGTTATCGAAACAGAGTTTTAAATTCATAAGTGCATTTCAAAAACCACAGTTGTTTTTAAAGAACCAAACATTTTATAATGTTTCCTAAGAAAATATTTTCGGTAATGAAATTTGTAATGACAATAAAAATTTTTTTTTGAAGATTTAACAACCGATAAGAAAAATAACACATTTTTTCAATTGAATTGAATTTTTGAATAAGAAAATAAAATTTGTAAAAGTTTGAAATTACCGACACCAAAAAATGTATTGTAAGAAATGCACACAACTTACAAGAAATGACCGCAACTTAGGAAACATTTAATTATTGTAATCCTTTGTTAAACATAGATCAAAAAAGTATCTTTGACTAAGCTCGTAAGACACGAAAAAAAATGTATTTTATTAGTGGTCTGGGAGGCTCAAAAAAGCTTTTTTATACACAAAATTAGTACGTCATTTTATTTCTAAAGAAAAAAAAAAGTTTTATAAATAGAATAGAGTGGAATAGCTTCAATGCTACTTCTTAAGGGTATGATAAGAACTTTAAAATAAATTTTAAAAATAGACACTTGTCCCGTTCCACAATTTTAAGGTACACTGGAGAAAATCTGCAAGCGAAAAACTTGCTGCTTAAACTATGTGCTATATACTATTTTGTCACCGATCTTTAAAGGTTTTACTCAAAATTAAAAGGGCTTTTTTCGCGAATATTAAGCTAACAGTACATAATATAGCATTTCTCAAATTTGAAACACACTAGAGAAAATGTGCAAACGAGAGAACTTGTTGCTTTAACCACGTAATTTTCGCTATTTTTTCACTGATTTCAAGGACCCAGAATTGTAGGGTTTTTTTTGCGAATATCCAGCCAGTTAAATATATCACGTTTCCCGACTTTGAACACGCAAAAAAAAAATTCTCAAGCGAGAAGATTTGTTGCTCAAACCATGTGCCATTTACTATTTTGTCGTCGATCTTTATTAAAAGGGCACTGCTTGCGAAAATCAGCTTATAATTAATTTATTTTCTGTAAAGCAGTTGAATTCTAATTATAAACGCAGATGTGACATTTGCGGACGTTGGCACGTAACTACTGCCTCGTGAGACATGAGACTGTGTTTGATTTTTTGTTAGTCTAATGATCCTAGAAAAGAAAATAGTGTTGTAATTTTTGTACCTACGTACGAACTCCTATGCAGTAATGTCTTTTTCATGGGTATTAAATATAGTTTGAAATGACGGCAAATTTTAGGCGATACTATTTTGTGTATCGCAAACATATTCAATAATTTAAGCTTATTTGGTAAAGAACTTCAAGAGTATCAGTGAAATAAAAAATAATTTATTAAGTATAGGCTGGATTGAGCCAAAGTTTTTTCTATTCATACATCGTACCACAGCACAAGTAATAAAGTTACATGACAGGTATTATCAAACACGAATTCATGATAAAAGAGTTGCAAATATGAATTAAATCAAACGGTTATTAGAGTTAAAAGTGGATACATTAAATATATTTTAAAAAAGCGTCAAATGAATAAGTGAAAAAATGTGCAGGACTTTTTTTTCACACGTTAAGTGCGCAATAGTATATAATTAATTTTCTTGTATTACAATAGTTATAAGCAATGCTTTGTCTATTGTTAAAATGTTGCGGTTATCAGAAAATGGTAGTTGTTTTACCTGGTGGCTCATATCGCTTAAGGCAAACACTAGGCTCGAGGGACTCTTCGGGCTTGCTTTAGTTGGATTTGCACAAGGTGTGAACTTTGTTTTTCCTAGTGGGGCGCAATAAACGTCTAAATGTAAGAAAAATGCCTAAACTAGGAAAAATATTTTTACTAAGCCAATTTATAGTAAAAGAGTCTTTTTAAAGTTTTTTAAACATTCACAGATGCGCGTGGACCAAAAACTTCCAATAGCCTTTTTCAGCAACTTTATAAGACCACAATCTTAGAAATGGTAATTGTCTTACAACTGAAATAGAGTTTCGTAGTAGACATAAGCTTACTATGCTTAGAATATGTAGCGTTTCCTAATTGCTCACAGATGCGTGAAGATCATATAATTGATTGAAGAAATTTTTATAGTTCTTTTCAATAGTTTTGTGCCACTTAGGGAATATATATGATGTTTATTGTACTTACTATTCAAGTATCATCTATTGATATTTCAGATAACACAGGCTGTTAAATACTTTTTGGATTTTTTCGTATTCGTGTAGTTAAAGAGTTATCGTAGTACAATCTTCGTTGCAATTAGCTTGTAGGTAATAAAAATTAAGTAAAAGTATTAATGCCAAGTCGAACTTTAAACTTCCGTTTCAGTAGTGGAACGGCATTTATTTTTAGAACTGGCGAACGTAAAAAATATTTATTTAATATAATTTATATAACATTTCGCAGATACAACAAAAATAATAATTATTAGTTTCTCTATCAACATATGCGTTTTAATAGTGTTTTGTATTAGAAAAAACGGCATTAAAAATAATGTAAAAATTTATAAGATTTGTAAACGGTGGTTGTAGAGAAGTTAATTAAACAAATTTTCATAAAGTATAAGCTTTTGCAACAAATGAAACTGCGATGATTTTTTTTTGGTTATTTATGTCGTAGCTGTCATTGTTTAAATATAGAATAGTATATATATATATATATATATATATATATATATATATAAATTCTTAAATTTAAGAGATATTTAAGAGACATTTGTATCTTAAGTTTCATAATTAAGTAACTGAAAATAATTTAATATACAATATTGTAAATTTTTTAGAGAAGCTTATGAAAGTTAATAAAAGCATGTATTAAAATCAATGAAACTCAACTGAAAATAAAATTTGGTTACCGATTATTAACATTCATAAAAAGTTTTATTTATTATTAAAAAAGTTCTTAAATTTAAGAGATATTTAAAAGACACTTGTAACTGAAGTTTCATAATTAAGTAACTGAAAATAATTTAAAAATAGGGTATTATAAATTTTTTAGAGAAGCTTATGAAAGTTGATAAAAGCATGTATTTAAATCAATCAAACTTAACTGAAAATAAAATTTGTCTACCGATTATCAACATTCATAATAAAATTTATTTATTATTAAAAAAGTTCTTGAATTTAAAAGATATTTAAGAGACACTTCTAACACAAGTTTCATAATTTAGTTACTTAAAATAATTTAATACAGGATATTATACATTTTTTAGAGGAACTTATTGAAACTTGATGAAAGCATGTATTAAAATCGATGAAACTTAACTGAAAATGAAATTTGGCTACCGATTATTGACATTTATAAAAATATCTATACTTCGAACGTAAAATTTAATAAATTTTAATTTTTTACTAACTTCAAAATATCAAGACACAGAAAAATTAATAAAAAAAAACATTTAAACATTAAGTGGATTTTTATATTTTTATGGATGAACATATTAAATTTTGGCAACATTGGTGTTTATGTAGTAATTTATTAAAACATAATTGTCAATATCTCTTTGGAATGATTGCAATACAGTTATTAATTTTAAAAGTAATGAAACTAGATTATATATGTACAAGTTTTTGTCTTCCTCGCTCATGTTCAAGTTTAGGTGAGCTGCTAAGGTACTGGACTACGGTGCGAGAGATCAGGGGTTCAAGACCCCGCTACGACAAATATTAATCCACCCCTTTTTTCTGTTTCAGTCATGAAATTGGTATTTTCGTATTATTATAAATTATCAAATGCGAATTTTATAACTAATTGTTGCGTATACATACATATATAGTACAATGCATAATGAATACTTGAAAAATTAAGAAATTCTCGACAATCATGACTTATTTAAATGCATAATACATAAATACATAAGAAATACTTAAGTGTCCATACGTTTACAGCTATCAACAAAATTGCATTAATAATAAACGTAAGGAAATTTTTTTCTTAAATATTTATAATATTTTAATAATTTTTTTAAACACCTACATCTTTATTTTAAAAGATATGTTTTTTAACTACTATACAAATGATTATTACTTTTACATATTGATACCTAAATAATCAATACTCTTTTTTATTAATTTTTTAGATATAGTTCTTAAAATTACGATATTCTATTGGTATTAAACCCATAAACTATTTACTAAATTTCAATATTGTGTTTTTAAACCTCAAAACTGGTTTATGAAACTTGCTTCCAATACATAAATATTAAATTTAATACATATTTTTCTAACAGTGTATATATATATATATATATAAATTCCAGTGAAGTACTTATAACTCAGTATTTATTTACCGCATATACTCATTGCAGGATTTTTACATATCCTATATCCCTAATATCTACCATCTTGGTTCTCTGTCCCTAGTTATCCTCATTTTTCCCAAGTATGCGAGTCTTCCGTGCGAACCCTGTGCAAAGTTTCTCTCGACTCGATCATCAATTCTACTGGGTACTATTTACAGTGAGCAGAGCTTGTCTCAAGCACACTCAAGCTTTTAATGCATAAAAGGATATTTCTAATGAACCATTTAACTCCCTGTCCTGACCGTTTTAAAACCGACATTAATTCCATTAGATGGGTCGGGTGTTGGCTTTTCTTCGAAAAGAGAGCCCCCTCTAAAGGTCTAGGCATCACCAGAAAAATCCACTTTTTGTTCTTAAAAATCGAATAAGTGGTTTTCCGCATCCTGGTTACTTATTCTATCGAAAAAGCCCGAGCATAAATCTCGGTAGTTTTCGACGAGATTAGAATTCATGACCCCTTGCTAGTTTCTCTGGCCAGCAGGCTATAGACTAGGAGGAAACAGCAATCAACTGGGAAAATGAATTTTCCCGGAATTTTTTTGTACCATCTTGTTGACAATCTGTTACTGTACAGGACAGTATAGTTTTCTAGGCAGAAATGTGGTCAGAAATCTTTCAAACGAACTTTTCTTAAACAATTTTGTTGAAGTTGTTTTTTTTATTCTGAATCAATATTTTTCTATTCTTTGGCACATTTTAAACATAAAAAAAAAACTAATTGCAGTGTTCATATCGGAGCTCTATATTTTTCGAGTAAAAAATTTCTTAAGTTTTGAAAAATGCTATTTTTCCGATTTCGAGAACTCTGCGAGAGTACCAAATAAACACAATTTTTTATACTTCTACACACGAACACAAATTGTGAGCCTTCCTCTATAACTGGTAAAAAATAAAATTTTGAAGATTACATGGCAACATTGTGTTTTGCAGTAAACATTTAAGGCATTTTAGCCACAAATAGTACGAGGCACCCCCCGATAAATACATTGCGAAATTTTGTCTGATAGCAAACTATTTGTACATATCTATTTGACCATGATTCATGATTTTCAGAATAACAAGACATAAAAAATGAAACATTTTCCGTATCAGAAACACAGACAGTTACGTGACTATTTCCAACTTAATTTTTCATACTAAAAAATCTTTTTCTATAACATGCACCTTCTACTCATAACTAATTATAAGAGGTAGTCATCCCAGCACCTTCAGAAAAGAGTATCCCACCAATATATCGATATAAGTATACCAGAATAATTAAATGGTGATTTAATTTTGCTTCTAAATGAGTTGTGCATTCTTTCAAGGCATTGATAGAAATTTGTAAACAATATGAATACAATTCTGTAATATTTTAAGGGTAGCCAACAGACAGCGACATTTAAATACGGAGAATTTTCCGAAACATTTATCGATATGTATAAATCAAAAAAGAAAAAAATTTACACATTTTTTAAACAGATTTTCAAAACTTGAAAAAATAATATTATTTTTGATAATTTCATTGTGGTACAATATTACGCATATGTAGGCCCGTCAGACTTTAGATGTTGAAAGTTTTCTGATTGTCCACTAATGCACGTAAATCAAAAATCCCGAATATTTCTTTAATAGCTTTGTCGACCTCCTTACGAGGGTTATAATTATTGTGTGATTAAATTGAAAACATAAATATTTTACAAGTGTCTGTATGCTTTCTGCCAGAAAAATAAAGTGTTTTTCGATTATACGTATCTGGAGGAATTTCCACTTTTTTCAAACTTTTTGAGGTTAATACACAAGTGACTTTTCTTCAAGTTTTATTGTAAATTCACTAGCAAGATTGTGAAAATATCTGAAAACAATACGTTAAAAGTATGTGCATACTTTTTATCGTAAATTTTCTTTAAAAGTCGTAAAGAGTCATCTAAAAATTAAAACTGGAGCTCTTGAAATGAGCTTAAGGGGGCTCCAGCGGAAGGAGTTAGGAGGTCACAGGTAGCTTAATTGATAGATAAAAACACGCTGATTCCAACGGTGTCCTTATTTACCCCTTTAACCCTGGAAAATTTTGAGATATTTGCTCTCAAAGTTCGTACATTATACATAGCCTCTCATAGAGCAACGTGAAAACATCGGTATTTTCTAACAATAATTGAGGAGTTACATGTCAGGACTGTAACTTTTTTATAGAAAAACATCTCAGCTTTCAGATGGTACCTTCAAAAATATAGGTAAGCCTGGAAATATTTGAGATATTTTGTAAAGTATTGATCAAGTCATTGAATTAGCAGGGTCATGACGGGATGCCATCTTGCTGTTTGTAAGGCGCGCGCTTTTGAATATTTCAGAATTACACTGCATGTACTTACAAAAGTTTCATGTCATTTGTAACTCTTTTTTAATCGTGTTCTGCTATGGATTACTTACACTTGTTTTTTTTTAATAAAATAGAACATTGAAAAATTTTAACTGCAATGACTTTTTATTTTATCAAAAATTGCGTCAATAATTTTTTTATTTGAAGTAACTCTTACTTTATTATTTACACTCATAGATAATAATGAGGTGATGCCATTTGTAGGATCTTTTTTATGTGCATCTACTAATACTTCTATTGATATCAATTCTTTGGCCATTTTATAAATTATCTTATCATTAATAATACCTTTTAATAATATTAATTTTTGTTTGTTATCATCAATTACTTTTTTATTTCTTTTTTGCTGTTGCAAAATCATTTCAGCATCCTGCAAGTCTTGATGACTCTTACAGTGATGTGTGATTTCTTTCATTTTTTATAACACAAAAAAACTAATTCTAAATAAAACGCTCTGTATGTGACAGAAGCTGCTGTTTGTTTACCATAGGTACGGACACATCATATATATAGATCATGGTGCTTGCTTATATATACACGTATATATAGATATATACTCACAGAAGTGATACCAACTAACCGAATAGTTTTCGGGTTGGTACCAGTGCTCGCTGGAGCCCCCTTAAATATTTGTTCTAAAAAGCTAAAAAAAGTTATCAAACTTAAAAGTTACAGCCCAAAAAAAACTTAAAAATCAAAAAAGTTGTTACGTTAAAAGATGTTGACAATCTTTTGGTAAATAAAAAAAAAGAAACTTCAAGCTTTGTTCAAGCATTTAAATTTTCATCACAAGAACTTATTTCTTTAAGAACACTCTGCAGTATTTTAAAGCACAGTTACAAAAGAACAATTTATTTAAAAATTTGGTTCTAAAACTCTTGTACAACAATAAAAAATTACATGCCAATACTTGAATCCTGCATTTAGGTACCTTTGTCAGGGCTTTTTTTAAAGGTGTGTTTTGATGTTACACCATTTTACATTTTTTGGTACCTTGAAAATTAAAAAAAAAAAAAGAATTCCTAAAATATAAGTAGAGCGTTAACTCGTTGAAAAAAATCTCCATATATTTTGACTTTAGTCTTGTGCCACTCTAAATCTAAGAGAAACTTACGAGCATAAGAAAACACTAAAAAATCGAATCATTCTTTTGTAAATCTAGGCTCGTCATATAATCAAGTTCAAGGTCTTCTACTGATATCGAGATTGTTGTTAAACAAGTTATTGAAAAGGGCTATAAGAGTTTTTTCGAAAAACTCTCGAATTTTCAATCACTATATTAGGGCTTTGTAAGACTATTTTTCGGCGGAACAATCCATTTTCTCGACATCGCTGGACATTTATCATAAACAAAGCAGTGTTTTAATTGGTGCGCCACGAATAAATTAATTGAAAATTGCTGCACCCTAAAATAAAAAAAAGCATAAGCTCTGTGGGATCTGATGATTATCATATTAAGGCTTTGTAGAAATATTTTTCTTCGGAAAACCATCTTTTCCTCTTCATCACAACATGTTTACTATAGACGAAGCATTGTTTATAAATATTGCGATACAAAAAAATTAATGAGATATTATTGCGCACTAAATGTGTGTAAAAAGTTTTTTGCGAAATCCTTCAATTATTTATTTATTTAAGGCTTTATAAAAGTATATTTTATGTATCCATATTCAACTCTGTAAATCATATAATTTGATTAATATTTGCAGCTATTTTATCATCAATTCGTACTTATAACATCTGTAATGTAATTTCATTACTTGTGCTGTGATTAGACGTATTTTACTTAATAAATTATTTTTTATTTCACTAGCACTCTTTAAGTTCTTAACAAAATGAACTACAATCATTGAATATGTTTCTAATAAACGAAATAATATAACCTAAAATTTACTTTCATTTTTAATTATATACTTAATGCCCATCAAAAATACAATTCTATACAAGCATCCGTAATTAGGTATAAAAATTACAACAATATTTTCCATTCCAGCATTAATAGACTAACAAAAATTAAACGTTTTCCGATGCCTTATAGGACAATTCTTTTGTGCCAAGTTCGTTACAGATCACATTGTTATTTATAATTAGGATACAACCGCTTTACAGAAAAAAAAGAAATTATAGCTTAATTTTTGCAAGCAGCATTTTGTTAAATTTTTAGTCCTTTAAAGATCAGCGACAAAATAGTAATTAGCAGATGGTTTGAGCAACAAACGACCAACTAATTTTCTCGCTTGCAGACTTACTAAATCTTATTTGGAAGTCAAATTACGTGGTATGTGGTGCTAGCTTCATATCTGCAAAAAAGTTTTTGTAATTTTAAGATTTGATAGGTTCATGTACATAACTATTAAAATCGTATTATTTCAGCGACAAACGAGTAACAAATTTTCTTGCTTGCAGATTTGCCTGTTCTAAGGTCAAGATACGTGATATGTGCTGTGGCTTGATATCAAGCTAGCGAAACTTGTTGTACCTGAGTTCTGTAAATGCCAATACATTTTGTTTTTCTGTAGTAAGTTAATATAATAAGCAACAAATAAGCAACAATTTGTCCGTAAATGTTAAAATATTGGTTGTGACTAGGTGCTGCTAGCTTGATATACGTTCTTGACGAGATAATGCAAATATACATGGAAGGCAAGAATGCAAATTATTTCGAAGTACTTTTTCTGCGAGCAGTATATGCGATTTCTTACGTGGGAAGAATGTTGCACTTTGCTTCCTAAAAACAGAGAACTAAGCCCCCTTTCGACGGGGGTATGAGAAAATATTAATAGAAGTATCACAACATTGGAAACGATTGCGCCTTTACACTTGTGGTCATTATTTACTACATTAAAACTAAACACTACTGTTTGATTAATCAGTAAAGAATTTTTTGAAATTATTATTATAGTTATTAATATAAGGCAATAGATAATGGAAATATTAAATTTAATATTGTTCCAATAAATGAACGATTACAGGTACATGTGCAAAAATATTTGGAAAAGAAAGATTCAACAAAAAATAGTGCAATATAAATAATGCCTACGCATAGGTAGTATCAACTATCCTAAGCGCTTACAATAGGGCTTAAGTTCTGTAACTTGTTAAAGGTGAAAATTATAACGTATGGCAGTGTTCATCAAGCGCTGCAATTTAACATATAAATGTCCCGATAAATCAATGTATACAAGAAAACTAATACTTAAAAAGTGTAATGATCAAAGCACAAGCCAAACACTCACGCAAACTAAGTGTAAGATCACGACAAGTCCTACCTATTATTTTAAAGCTTTTTTGGAATCATGCACTCCTCATACTATATAAATACATTCATTTCTCCTTAAAAATTGTTTTCTGATTCGGATTTCTGTATAACGGTTTTACTATTATCTAAATATAAAGGTAAATAAAAAGTTTCATGGTTAATCACACCGTTTAAAAGTTAAACGGATATAAAGACAGTTCACGCCATAAATACAATGTTTTTCTTTAAAAAAAAAATAATAACAAATGTTTTGTATTAAAATATTTCGTCACATCTCATGATTATTCAGAACCGTCTACAATAAAACTTGTATCATTCTGTTTTCATGACATAAAAAAATTTTGTTTTGATATTTACTCAAATCAATATTATATCAAACGCTCTATACAACGTTACTTCTTTAGTATTATCATGCGGCTGTAAGACAATCATTTTTAGCACTGATAAATTACATAAGTAACACGATTTATCTACTGATCTAAGATCTTATAAATATGGAGAAGTGCCCGATTTTTGTTATATTTACCGAAATTTTCTGTATAAAATTTTTTTAAATTTTTTATAATTTTTATTGCTCTCAGCATTTTAGGAAAAATAAAACTAATCGAAAAATTTTTTTCGTTCAAAAGGTAGCAGTATGACACTAGCCTATTAAAAATACTATTTAATAGTTATAACGAACAGTGACGTGATGTTGTGATTGAAATTTCCTTGTGCCGTTTTGACTGTGACGACTCGTGTGATACCATCGGCACCTGGGTGGATCTCGACGACAACTCCCAACTGCCAGCGCGTGCAGGACTGATTCTTGCATTTACGGAGGACTATGGAATTAATACCGACCTCGTGATTGGACTCATGCCATTTTTGTCGACATTGGAATTCATGAAGATATCAAACGTCCTGCCGTGCTCTTGTGGTGAAGTGCTAAGCCGAAAATCGATTACCTGGAACACACAAAAATCAGCATCCGGTAGAAATGTCATAGGTCTTCCGATTAATAAATGTGCCAGCATGATAGCTGTTAAGTCATTAGAATCATTTGACATAATATAAAGTGGTCTTGAACTAAGAATAGCTTCAATTTCTATGGCAAGAGTGTTTGATACTTTAAAAGTCAACAGTTGATCGCCTATTACTCGTTTGAGATGGGGTTAAAATGATTCTACCACGGCTTCCTAAATTCCACCAAAATGTGGCAAAAGTGGTGGATTTTACCAAGCAATATTTCTTAGAACCGCAAAATGATCGACATCGTCACGAAACTGGTTGGAGTTAAATAAAACATACATTTCTTGTAATTCGTTGTTGGCTCCGACGAAATTCGTACCATTATCCGAAAACACGTGACTAGGAATACCTCGTTGACCACAACAACGTTTAAACGCGCCTAAAAAATTTTTTAGTGGTTAAATCACTTACGATCTTAAGGTGCACCGCTTTCAATGCCATGTACACAAACACACAACTGTAGACCTTAACACGATTTCGATTACGCAGCTTTTTTTCTTTTGTAAACAGAGATCCAAAGAAATCCATCCCGACGTTAGTGAGCGCAGCTAATTCGTTAACGCGAGCTGACGGTGAGTCATTTTACGGTGAATCGGATTCACACGATGTCTAACACATTCCACACATTTGATCACTATTTTTCGCACTTTTTGTTTTCCGTCGAATAACCAAAACCAATGTTTCATAGTATTTCAAGTAGTTTTAATTTCTGCATGCAATGTGTGAAAATTTATACCGCGAATAATTAAGGCGATAACGTAATGACACGAGAGTAACAATATCGAATGTTTTTCTTAAAAGGAAATGTTCGCATTCTTCCATCCCCCGCCCACTCGCAAAATGCCGTGTACATTGACAAACGGATCAAAGGCTGATAATCGCGGATTTTTAGTGATATCGATACTGATAAACACGAAATCTCGTCAAAAAACTGTTTCGATTGAATTCTGATACGCAGGACTCGGCTATCTACTTCGACTTTTTCTTCAACATAAATCGATTTTCTCTTTAATTTGTTAGTGCATTTTATACGCAAGCAAAAGGCAACTACGATAATTAATTTAGAGTAAGAGGAGAACCGGGTGAAAATCTCGGTTCCCGAATTGCTTAATAAACACGTTTTTCTCTTGAAACCTGGTAGTTCGCTCGATGTTATTACTAAGGATTTGGGCCACTCATTTTCGGATTTCTGAAGACATTCAAAACCGTAAAGCCAAGCTCGATTTTTCAAAAAATCTATCGATAATTGTCTCCACAATAACGCGTTAGCAGGGTTATCTCTCGTTCGTACGTGCATACATTCGTGGAGAACATCTAGATCCAATTGAATTACCGTAATTCGATTCGCACACACCAGATGCATTACGTAATTTTAGTACTGATCTACAACATACGCAAAAACACGCGCCGTAACCAACCTGACTTGCATCACAAAATTCGTGTACCTCGATTTTTCAAGGCTTATAAACAAAAAGGTTTCGAATTGTCGCAAAACCGCATATGCGGGAAAATTAATTTGCGAACTCTATCTAGAACTAATGCGATTCCTGTGGTCTCGTCTCATCTCAGCCACACTTGTATTTCCAGCAGTCCTAAATTACATTTTTCGCGTACAACACTACTGGATCTAGTAGACCTGGTAGATAGAAAGTCTTTGTGATTTCGAAAAGTATGTAGGAATTTGTGATCGTACTAACAATTTTGATATCTTTGACTGTATACATATAAGTACTTGAACGCGAATCCCACACTACCACAAGTGTTTTCGAAACTGGTTCCGTTTTTACGATACAATCACTCTCAAAAATTTTCCAATCTCAGATAGCTGGTGAAGCGTGCGTATTACGAGGTATGAGGCAGACGCTACTCTTACGTGACCATGTTAAGCTCGTGCACCACGAGTTCCTTTCCGTGGTACAAAAAAATCGCTTATTTCGTCTGTCGTCAGAATGGACCAAAACATACCTATACATCTCTTCTATACCCGCGGTTCAAACAAATGCATATGACCGAAATCGGATCACGTATTCGAAAAGCTTTGGCTTAAAGGTAGGTCCAACTAATAATGTTTGATTTAACTTTGATATGCCTCAATCGGTTTTCGCGGACGCGTCGAATACTATGCGTCGTATTGCTTGGTGATTTTATAATTGTATGATGCAGCATATTGTGCTTGCTAGGAAATTTATTCTGCACTAGCGTCAGGTGTCCAAGAGTTTTAAATCTATCGAGTACCTTTGTACATTCGTGATTAAGTTCGCCGTCTGCTTGTAATTTCCGACATTGCATATAAACGCCGAAGAGCTTGCGTGCCAGAATTCTTTAAGTCTGGTGACTCTTTGTTAAATGGAAGACTCACAATATGCCACCCGGTTTGATCGCGCATCGTGTTTTCGACGTACTGGCGCTCGCATATAGCTTTCTGATCCTGTTTTCCCGACTCGCACTTCACCTCTTCGATTTTACAAAATTTCCATAGTTGATCTACCAACGCGCTCAAATGACATAAAACTACTCATGTATTCTGATTCTCCTGTAAGCCATTTGCAATCAGCGTCATTTGTAAGATCAAATCGCCCCCCATCAAGCGCAATGTTTATCTGTCTGACTGACAAGAGCGATAAAGTTGCTTCAAAGTCGATTAGCAAATCTATTGAACAAGGTATATGAAATCGTGGATCTGCTAATTTTAAATTTTGCAGTATGCAAATAGACGCGCACGCAAAAGGTTCGTCTAGCATAAAATCTGCAATCTTCAGAATCGTGAAAAATATAAGTATTTTTGAGAAGCTTTTAATGCGTGATCTGAAAGTTATGTCAACACAGTGTTTCGTGGTTGTATTTAATGTATCGATCGCATCTAAGGGTATCGCAAAAGCTTGCGATAGCAATTGTACTTCGCACGCAAATTTTTCTGCCACAAAATAGGCCGTCGCACAGGTGTCCAGCTGCGTGCGTGCTTCGACGAAATTCCCTCGCGCATTGTTAACTTTAACTACTGCGCTCATCATAAACTGGGATGACGGAGCTCAGGCGATTGTTTCTAGCATGCTTGCCTCTAGTCAGGCATAAGTTTTTTCACCCTTTGATTCACCATGCAAGGAGGTGTGATGCTGTTCACCATACATTTGACACGAACCTGATTTACACGCTCCAGAGTGATTGCTTAGACAGTTTTTGCATAGTCGCTTGAATAGAACGAATTTTCAGCACCTTTCTACGCTCAGCCCTTTGTACTCCGAGCCTAAGTAGATACGATGGACTTCTCCGCAACGTAAACATTATATTGTCACTGCACCAGTGGCGACCGCACGCGCCGATGACATACTTTGCCTTATTTTATGCTTCCGGTTCTCTTTGACGCTTGCTGCCTTTCTCACCCTTACCTTACGTGATCTTACTTTCCATCAAAGAAAGTCGAAACGTTGTCGCATTGATAAAGTTATAATATTTGTCGAGTTTCGAAAACGCATCTATACCAAACAATTCTTCCTTTACCTGATGGATTTTGATTGGAAAAGCTCATTCTAGCAATTCCACTATAAAAGTATTATCTAACTTAACGCTTAGAGAGGTGAAAACATTCAGATGTTGATGGGTGTCATGAATCAATTTTGAAAGCCCCTGCGCATTTTCAAACTCTAATGGCTTGTTATTTATCAGTGTATCTAAATTTTTGCCAGAAGAATTCTCTTCCAGTCATACACGTCGAAAAGCAGTTGCCAAGCGCTTTTATAATTGGCTGCAATCGCATCAAAAATGAGAACCTTACTCAGCGCTTCCTCCTGCAACGCATTTTTCAAATAAAAGAATTTGATTAGGTCATCGATGTCTGTACGCACATTTACTATCATTTTGAAAGCGCTTTTGAACGTTATCAACTGGTCGTATTGACCGTTGAAGTTTAGGAGTTCGGATACCGGCAGTTTGAGACGCTTTTATTTCTAATTAACAATGACAAGGCGAAGGGATTGCCACTAGGAGTCGGATCTGACTGATCCTTAGTTGCCGTGAATATCGGCTTAAGTTTCGCTGCTATCGTGTAATACTGGTCAGTAATGCTTTCCATCTCGGTAATGTGCGCATTATTGTGGTCGATCACTTCAAACTCATCATTTAGCTTTTCGTACGCACTTAGCAACTTTTTCACGCAATTAAATTGCAGCCAAGCTTTCAACGTGTCAAACGATTTATCAGTAGTCAGCGTTGTAAGCACAGTGAGCTGTTTTTCTAACGTGGAGCATTGTTGCATGAGGACTTTGGCTCACGAAATTATTGTTTAGTCGACGATTGATAACGAAAAAAAAAAAAAAAAGTAAAATCCAAGCTCTTTAATGAAAGGTAAATTAAGTGAAAACTTGCAATACTTCCACACAGAAAGAACCCGTAGAAATAATTAGAACCCCAAAATTATATGACAAAATTAAAGAGAAAACAACAAAAAGCTACACTGAAAATAATAAGAACTTAAAAATTTATAACAAATTTAAAAGGCTAATGAGAAAAAAAATTCACTTTGATGTCGCAGAATCTAATTGATTAAAAAACAAGAAACAAAAGACCGAATTACGTAATTCCCGTATTATTTGAATCAAGTTAAAGATCAGACAGCCTGAAGACGGATATTAAAAATGAGAGTAGGAACTAAATAATAAAATAAACTACACAAAGAGAAGCTAGATATTAATAAAACACAATCCGGAAATATTAGAAAAATGAAAAAATCAAGACAACGTGTGAAAACGTTCGACCGAAAAACAAAAGCCACGAGAAGGTGGCCGTTGACGCTAGCTGGCTCGAGCGTGTCTTACCTTCCCCCATTTTCGGTACTTCTCATCCTAGCCTGCGCTCGTTTGGCGCGTGATCTTAAACACGCGCTACCTCTTACACTCACTTTTTTGACTCGGGTGGAAAAAACTTGAATTACAAGCACTAACACTCTCACTTGCAAGAACATCAATGCAATAAATTTTCCGCACTTATCCATGTGTTTTTCTCTTCGATTTTTCCGCACTTTACAATAAATATAGTAAATTAAGTAAATTTGTGTGCAAGACTACACGCTCTGATAGAAAATTAAAAAAAAAAAATTAAGGGGCAGAACAAAATGAAAAGAGCCTAAGAGAGAAAAAACAAAATTGTGTGAAAGTCAAGCAGTTGGCTACTTACAACTGGCACTTAGTTGACTAAGAATCAACTTGATTAATCTACGAAAGTCGAAAATATATTTATATATTTCTTGCACTTATTTGCTTGAAACTAAATTAACTTATTGTTTAAAAGTAAGAAACAAGTGAAAATACTTATATTTGGCACTAACTTTCCTTAAAACTAATTGAAGTATTTACAAAATATGAAAAACAGTTTAGCTACTCATCGCCAGCGCTCACTTACTTAGGAATCAATGATTGTTAGCGCTTACTTCCTCATGGATTTATCATATAAAATTAAAAAAACCGTTTGATTTTTTATCGCTGGTACGAGCTCGCTTAAGTATTCATCGAATTATTTAAAATAAAAACAGTGAAGCTACATATCTGACGATTGCTTACCCAAGAATCAAGTTAATTATTATACAAAAGTAAAAACTCATTGGGCTACTCTTTTTGCCAGTAACTTGCCTAAAAATTAAGTAACTAGTAATATGTAAGTGAAATACAGTTGGAATACTGATCGCTTACGCTTACTCACCAAAAAATTAATTAAATTATTCTTTAAATACAAATAACAGTTAGGCTAATTATAACTGGTAATTACTTGTCTATGGATTAATTTTATTACCATACAAAATTAAACTAACTGTTTATTTGATTCCTCATCGAAAACACTTGCGCACGCTCAAAAACTATTATAATTACTATACAAAACAAAAAAAAACAGTCTGGATCCTCACCGCCGTCGTTTGCTACACAAGTAATTAATTTAATCACCGTACAAAACTGAAAAATTGGTTGGGCTACTTTTCTTTGGCACTTATTTGCTTAATTATTAAATTAATCATCATACACAAAAACAGAGCAGTTGGACTACTTACCCTTGTCACTTAGTACGGTCATAATCTAAACAAAAATTAAACATACTTCCACTGTTACTAATTGCATACTGGAAAGCTACGTGTACATATTAATATAGTGTGTTTACAATATAATAACTTGTCAAAATTAAGAGGGGCAGAGTTGTAAAAAAAACATTAGCATACACATGATATGAGTATACACATGATTTCTTCTAAATTGTAAAAAAAATTTGATAAAATAAATGATAAAAAATATTATAACTTTACTAATCAGCAGTTAAAACATTTATTATATTAATTATTTCAAGGTAACAAAAAAACATAAGTATAACTACAACAGTAGGCTCATAGTCATATCAACGCCTCAGACGAAAACAAGCCCAGTTCAGATTTTCTTATTTAAAATAACATTAAAAAATCTGAACTGGACTTGTTTTCGTCCGAGGCGTCGATTTTTAGTATTGTTTGGTATGGTAATTCAATCTCATCGGAATGTTTATAACGCATCGCTAATACCCTTTTGTTTTTCTAAGCAATTTTTTTCTACAACTTTATTTTCCTATGAAGAAGTAGATCTCTCTTTCGCCCCCCCCCCCCAGGTAGTCAACCTCATTAAGCGGTGCGGAGAGCAAACCTACAGGCACCAAAAACAAATAATAAAATACGACTTATGTTAGTCATGCAGGTTGTATAAAATTTTTTTAATAGAATACTATTTTTTTCAGCTTACTAATGACTAATTACGAATGTTTTTGGAACAGTTGCGATTAACATAATGTAAAAACCCCCCTGATTTATAGCATAAAGGTAACTTGTAAAAATTTTTTAAAATTTTAGTTATTGCTACGTCAATTTTTTTTATATAGTCAATGCAACCTTTATCAGCTTATTTTATTTATCCACTGATTCAGTAACATACAGCTTATAAAGACCATTAATAACCATGTATTTTAGTGTTATATATTGTTGTTAATTTGAATCGGTTGATTTGGATGCTATTATAAATTATAATTTTCGTTGTTTTGTTTGAATTTTTGAAACATACTTACTTCTTGTAACATTATTTATCATTATCATTTTTGCTTATCATTATCATTTTTGTTTATCATTATCATTTTTTTTATAATTACGGTAAAACAGAATCAGAATTTTATGTATCAATGAAGAAGAATGCTAAACAGTCGTTTGACATGTGAAAATAAAACTTTTGATATAAGTGTGAATTTAATTATTACTTTTCACCATACGACGCGGGCGCCCGGAAGAATCCTCCTTACCACTTCGCGCAACCGCATTAACTAAAAGCACCTAATTACTGAACATAATTATGTTTCTTGGTTAATAGCACGTTTAGTTAATTTTGTAGCTCAACAAGTTAGTATAAATCCTTAAATCAAATATTCACAGCCTTAAGTAATAAACTCCTTACAAATGTACATTATGTGTGAAACGGAGTTCAGACCTTAATACCTACATAAAACTGCATAATAAGGTGTTGGTTCCCTGAGATTAGGGTATAATACAATAACAAAAGCAGCTTATTCTTTTTTTTATTTTATAAATTATAAAAAACAAAGTTGTGTAAGGATTTTTTTAACCAATAGATATAGATTAAACACAATAGTATGTACACATTTTTGGTCAGTAACATAAGTTTTAAGTTTTTTTTATTATTAGTGTGTGGCGAGATTGTATAACAATTGATCTTTATTCTATAATACTATCTTTTTTACACGTATGAGAGTAGTTCTAAAGTGCTTTATCCAACTATAGCAAAAACGCAAGCACTACTTACATAGCCAACGTAATTTACCGTGCTACGAATTGGGCGAGCAGAACTTTTTCTAACTGCATTAGAGTGATGCTATATGGGGAAACGCGAGTTAAACTGTTACATAGTATCAGTATGGAAAGTATTTTTCTATCGAATGATGATAACTTTAATAAAATATTTTTGCTGACTGTAAAGCAATACAAAAATTCTTCTAAAATCCATAAGGGCTGCAGGTTTTAATGTATTTACATGGTTTTGGTATGTAATAAAATTTCGTTAAAAAAAGGTGGTTGAATAACTAAACTAACGATGTACAACCAATTTCTAACAATACTATAGATACTGAACTGATGGTATCTCGTGCACTGCCCATCAATACTATACCGTAAAATTGTTATTCATTTTTAGTGCAAAAACTAAAAACGTATAGATTTCAAGGCTCTTTGTATTGTTGCTACTGATCCTTAAATTTTTTATTCTACTTATCTTTTTCATTAAATTTATTTTACACCCACTAAACAGCTACAGCAACGGCAGTGATCGGTTCACTTACTCGAGACATCTATAAGATACATTACTTTTTATCCCACGTTATTTAGGCGTTACCTGCCTAAACGATACCCATGTAAGAAATTTCGGTAAAAATTCCAAAGGATACTAAATTGTTTCACCATTAAGTATTAAATTTTTCCTCGATATTCAATTTATTAATCAAGTAAGAGTTATGTTTCTATCAATTAGAGTTTTGAATCTTGTAATATTTCGTATAATTTAGTAATTTAAATATTTTTAATTAAGAAAGTAAATTTAATCAACAACCAAGTTATGTCTATCTGATGATTTACTAAATTTAGAAAAGCTGGAAATAGTTGATTTTAAAAATAGTATAAATTATAAAGTTTCAGATTCGCATTTATAATGTTTATATTATACGTATATATATATATATATATATATATATATATATATATATATATATCTGTATATATATAATCTTAACTCAACTTACTTTTATGATCATTGGTTAGCCGCTGCTTGCACGCACGCAGCCGCAATACTAATCCTAATCCTACACGAGAGTACTTGTGGCAATGACAATAATGAGGCTGCTGCTTTTAACGTCGGAACCCAAGTTGACGGTCCTTTCTTTCCTGTTTCTTTTTGATTCACTTTTTAGGCGAGCATACCGTGGCCTGGTTTGCTCGAGCTTTTCTTACGCAGCTAAATTACCAAAACAAATCTAACATTTGCTTGAAATGCATGCTTCTAACAAGCAGCTTAGTCACCGAACTAAGTCTTACATTCGCTTAAAAAAC
This sequence comes from Copidosoma floridanum, assembly GCF_036245765.1. NCBI lineage: Eukaryota > Metazoa > Arthropoda > Insecta > Hymenoptera > Encyrtidae > Copidosoma > Copidosoma floridanum. Next base: position 707,056 of record NW_028321914.1, on the reverse strand, counting down.
GCAACAGAGTTCACTCTCCAACCTTAATAGTTACTTTGGAGCACTTGATGAAAAAAAAAGGCGAATATTGTTATGTGCGAGAAGTTTTTATACTCTTGCGTTTAAGGAGGACGCATCAAGTTGGGGATCCGAACAACTAATCAGAGCTTAACCTAATTTGTCTCGATTGATACGAGCACAGTCGTGGTGCAATAATTATGCAGTAATTGATGGTTAAAACTGCTGATCTCTCGGATTTAACGTTAAGTACAAGTTGCTGTCGAAATTGTGTGTGATATTTTTCTGTGGACATACGCAGTAAAGAATATCGTTGATTATTCACTTTCTTGGACGTACCACTGCGAATTGATGTTGTAAGATGAGTGTTTTATAATATTGCTAGAGATTTGCTAGTATATATCGGTGCCCTCCGGTGAATTTGGAAATTCAAAGTGATCAGTGATCCGTTGGGGGCGAAATGTAAGAAAATAAATAAATACAAGTAAAGTGTATTTAAATTTTCTGCGTTGATTTATTGATGCGCAACGTTTCGCTGACAATATGCGTCAGCCTCATCAGGCTACAAAATTAAAATTAAAAACACACAATGAGTGATCTGGAAGGCTCAAACACAAAAATACAATAAATTTTTTGTAAATTGTTACCGCAGATACGCGAGAATTCGTAAGTTTGGTTGACTTACTCGTCACCTGTCGTGCTGTCGACTGACAATAAATTACAACCACAAGCCAGCGCTTATATAGGCGGAGCCGCAAAGGTAGACGGTAAAGGGCGATGAACTCGATCGGGACATTTAAACTTTCGTAGTAAAGGAAGGTATGCTCTATTAAAGGAAAGCACATCCTCCTTTCTATTGATGTTGTGTTTATCGAGTTTTATATAAAGCATTTCGGAAATAATTCTTTTTTTATAATTTGATTCTTTGTCAAGGATTTTAAAGTTATCCCAATCGAATTCATGGTCAAAATTGATTTGGTGTGCACAAACAACGGAATCGGAGTTTTTACTTTTCATATGTTCACTGATGCGGACCTCCGCCGCTCGCTTTGTTTCACCCACATATGACGCGGGACAATTTTTACAATAAAACTTATATACTACATTTGTCTGTTTATGTTTATTCGTTGTATCTTTTCCCAAGCGGACGATATGACGATATGACGAAAAGTAAAAACTCCGATTCCGTTGTTTGTGCACACCAAATCAATTTTGACCATGAATTCGATTGGGATAACTTTAAAATCCTTGACAAAGAATCCAATTATAAAAAAAGAATTATTTCCGAAATGCTTTATATAAAACTCGATAAACACAACATCAATAGAAAGGAGGATGTGCTTTCCTTTAATAGAGCATACCTTCCCTTACTACGAAAGTTTAAATGTCCCGATCGAGTTCATCGCCCTTTACCGTCTACCTTTGCGGCTCCGCCTATATAAGCGCTGGCTTGTGGTTGTAATTGATTGTCAGTCGACAGCACGACAGGTGACGAGTAAGTCAACCAAACTTACGAATTCTCGCGTATCTGCGGTAACAATTTACAATAAATTTATTGTATTTTTGTGTTTGAGCCTTCCAGATCACTCATTGTGTGTTTTTAATTTTAATTTTGTAGCCTGATGAGGCTGACGCATATTGTCAGCGAAACGTTGCGCATCAATAAATCAACGCAGAAAATTTAAATACACTTTACTTGTATTTATTTATTTTCTTACATTTCGCCCCCAACGGATCACTGATCACTTTGAATTTCCAATATTGCTAGAGGTTGCACGCGTAGTTCGAGTTTTTCGACGGCAGCTTATTTCAAAAGAAATAAGTTATTTGTCACGCGATTGCAGAAACCGGTGCATCGCTCGATGTTTCAAGGTAGTTGAGCTTCGGTTTTTTATAACTTAAAAACGAAACTGTGTTTCGAAGTAATAAATATTAAGTATATGACGTAGGATGTCACAATGATATAACAAATGTACGTTTAAAGTTTCAACAAAATTCATCAAAAAAACTTATTAATGCTAAACGCTGTTAAGATGTATTCGTATTAAATAAAGTAATTTAAAAAAATTTTATTTTCAAAATTTTTAAACTTCACGAGCGCGGTCTGGTAAGAATTCCCACAAACCTAGAGTGGAGGCACTGTGCTCGTCTTTATATTTTGTATATAATAGAGATCTGTGAAAAAAAATGTTGGATTAAATTTCCAGTCAATAAAAAAGTGTTTTATCGTAATATAAAACAAACAACAAGAGGAACGCAGTATACACTTAAGGACCTACATACGTTGTGCACTCAATGACCTAGATTGGATTAAATTGCAAATAAACATACGCATGAGTGATAAGTGCTACAATCTATAGAATTATTTTTTGCAATTTATGAAATTGACACGTATACGTTAAAAAAATTTATCGAAGTAAATTGGAATATGTATTATTTATGAAGTATAATGTATTCTACGTACTATATATATAATTAAAGTATTATAATAATAACCCAGTGCGTTCGTGAATAAATACCCAGTAATCGAATACACGTTAATACTAATAATTTAAAAATCAGTATCCCAAGCTGATGAGCCCAAATAACCGAATGCGCTCCATATTGTCTACGGTGGTATTTAATGACTTAATTCATATACTCGATAAAAAGATGAATTAAATCTCGAGCGCTTAGTTCTCAATATGTTATACATTCTGTACTGTTTACTAATCTTTTTATTTCATAATGAACTAATTAACAGTAAGCTAGTACTAGACTACGTAATAAATAAAGAAATAAATAATATTCCAAGCACTAAATCCTTAAACACCTAAAATGATCTACTAAATGCGTTAATTTTTAAGTTAACTATTATTTTTTTGTATTGTCAGTGAGCCAGACTACTACAAATACAATCTCATCACGTGCTATTGTTTGCCATATTTATTAATTAATAAGTTCATTACTATCTAACACAATTTATCATTAATGAGCAAGCACTCTAAGGCTATTATTTAGTCAATAAATGAAGTATGTCTTAATCACTTAATTACTAAAAATCAACATGCCCTACTATTAATATAAACATTTAAGTCAAATTTATCTATAGACATGAAGTTGACTTGGGGTACGGAAATTTTTGTATTACCCTCTTGACACTACTCAATCAGTTTTTACATCTAACTGCCCCCCTAACTTTCAATGTGAAATTAACCCAATAAAATTTTTTAACAACCCCCCTCTCAGCCTCCCACACCGACCGTCAATTCATTCTTGTGACTGCTTACCCCCTCTCATTCTCTTTCCACGATTTTCTTGGCTTGCCTCAGCTTTCTTACCTGCCATTTAATTTGTTCTTACCCTGCTCACCCTTACTCATTGCATTTCCACGCTTTTTTTGACCCCCATCCTTAGCCCTTTTCTATAAGGAGTCAAAATTTTCTATACTTCTATGTAAGATTTATTTAATGCAATCTTCGTTAATGGTTCTTCGTATTTTTTATCCAATTTAGTATATTATTACCTTTTTTTTTCCACAACACCCATGACGCAAACGGATAGGTGCATTGGTCTTTTTTTGTTATTGTTATGTTGGCGTGCGTGTGACATAATATATGAACGTGTAATTAAAAAATTTTATATTATAGTAAAATAATAACATCAGTAAAGATTATCGCCAATCATACTTTTTGTGAAACTATGACATTGTATGCTACACGGAAAATGACATACATATTGTAATGTATAAATAGAAAGTACTCCATGAAAAAATATTGCTAAACAAAACACGTAGCAACTTATTAGACTTTGGCAGGTACAATAAAATAAAGCTATTTAAAAAAATTTTCAGAAAGTAGAACGCTTTTTGCAAAATTTTAAGTTTATGTTACATGTTCCTTTATTTTTTTATAAATACGATGATAAAAATAATATATTTATAAAAAATAAAAACATGTGTACACACGCACGCACACACACACACACACACACACACGCACATCCTCCTTCTACATTATATGGTGATTTTGGAGGGTCGTTACACACGACCCCCACCAAACCCTTTCAGCCGCCTCTCAGCCCCACCTCTAAATTAGGTAAAATTTTAACAGTTTTAACGTCATTTTTATAAGGTTCAATTAGTTAGCTCCCCCCCCCCTTCGCCGACATCAGGCCCACCACTCGAATATTCATGAGTCCCAACTCTGCCCCTTCTCCACCTAATAATAACCGGTTAACCCAATAAGTATTCATTACAATTCGAAAGAACTTCTGTCAGCCTTTTATCAGCAGCATCTTAAAGTAGAGTAAAATTACATGTGTAATTATGTCATTTTTAGTTTAATTACTTTTTGTACTCCCACTCACAGCTCTTTTTACACTTATTGAGAAAACATTTCAGGCTTCTCACAATTTCTAAACAGCCAGTTTTCTCCACTCCATAGCTTTATGTAATTATTTTTTATTCGAATGTAATAATTATTTGAGCTGTATAATTTGTTCGCACATTTCCATACTGTTAGTTTTTACGTTTTTTTTTGGCTTAAATTTTTGTTTAGTTTTTTTCCGTCCCCTCGTATAACTTTACAATCATACAAACGGGTAACCAACAAAATTTTGAAGAACTCCTTCCAGTCACCCTTCAGCTGCACAAATGAGATAAAATTATATCGGTTTTCATGTCAATTCTAGATTTATGACTATTAGCACCTTCTGACTCAGCTCTCGTTACAGTTTTAAGAAAGCCCCTGATTTCTAGCACATTAGCACATTTTCACACCACCGTTGAGTTAGTGCTATGGTGCGCTGGTTTTTTTTTCTTTAATTTTCTAAAAGCTTATTAATTCCATTATTAAATATGTATAAGAACATGACACTATATTTTTATACTTATTCAAGGACAACAAATAGAATTAAAGACTATTTAAACCGTGGACCTTGCTTGTATCCTTATTTGCCACGAAATGGTAGAAATCATATTTATGAAAATATGACAAATAATGAGCATCGTCATGAAGCAATATTTAATTAATAATTATATTGATTTAAAACGTTCATTTATTACTTAAATGAACTGTGCAAGAGCATTTTGGAAAGTTTTATACTTTTGCTAATGTAAAGAAGTTAAATTTTTGTTATCTACTATGGATTAGTTAGCATCAACAATTTCTTTCCGAACAATATTTTCTAGTTTTAAATTATTATCACGTTCTATTCAAATATAAATCCCAATTTCATTGACGCATCTTGATAACGTGACGTATAATTGATAATGCAAAAACAGTGGTTTTTTCAAATATAATACAATATTATTAAAATTTTGACCTTGAGATCTATTAATAGTCATAAAAAATGCTAAGACTAAGGAAAATTATTGCCTGTATAAAATAAAAGGTAACGATGATGAAATTTTGGTATTGAGAGTTATTTTTCGTATAAAAACTTTCTATCCAATTATTTGTCTCGTTATGATTTTTGCTTTAATAATGTATTTAAGTAATTTTGTAACTTGTAATCTTGTACCGGTACATGAGCCATCAACTATACTATAATTTCGTATCGAGATAACAATTACTCTAATTTTCAAACTAAACTCATGGGGGCTTCACGAACATTATTTGGAAATTCAATTGGAAAATTTATCTTAATATCATTATCAAATTTATCAACATTGTAAGTAGCATGATTTATGCTGTAAAGTTTTCATTTCTCCTCTTACCTGATTTAGAATATTATTATTCAGAAAGTTAGTATATTCGTTATGAAAAGTAAGTATAACGCTATTTATTGAAAAGTTAATATCTTTACAAAAAATATGGGAGTGAATATCAGCTGTTTTCATTTCTTTGGTACTTGAAACGATTCAATTTTTTTTCTCTTATGTCTTGTAATAATTTCAAAAATTTTTATTTAATTAAACGAATATGGATGATATTAATTTTTAGAATACGAAACGGCGACTAAAGATATAATGATTTAATACTTTGTTGTATAATCATGCATTTAATACTATTCTTAAAAACTGGAAAAATCTGTTTAAAATCGCCTCCTAAAACAAATGATTTATAACTAAAATGGATAGTTGTAGTACATAAATTACGTCATGTTCTTTCAATTATTTCTAGGGCTTTTAGGGATCATAGAAGCCTCGCTCCATTTAATTAAATCTACTTCTCTCAATTTTTTTTTTTTTTTTTAAATTCCAAGAACGAACTTTCTATATTGTTTAGATCTCATGGTAAACGAAATGTTCTATCACTAGTCATCCTTTTTGGAAGTAATATTGATGCTATACCAGTCCATACCATAGATAAAATTTTGTTTCCACGAGAAATAAAATAATAAGTTAACGTTTTACGCAGAACTGTTTTTCTTAAACCCCCTCGGCCATCAATAAAAAAAATGTATCGGTTTGTTCACACAAAATTTTAAAAATCGTGATTTACAATCAGAGAGATTCATTACGGTTAGAGAGTATAACTACCATATTTCCATTTTTATGACTATGTTAAATATTCTCATCGCTACTCAATATTAGGCCTAATTAGAATCCCATATAAGGATGTTAAAGTAAAGTGAAATAAATCCATTAGACCTTTTTTTCCGACAATAATATATAATCAATAAAGTATTGGAAATGTTTTTCAAATTTCATCTTTTTAGATATTTTTTGCGATTAGAAACGAGGCAAAAAATTGTCTCAAAAATGTATACATGTATACACTACTTCTGTTTTTACTTGTCAACTATTTGACAAAGATTTCTTTTTTTTAACTTTAAAAAGCAAACTGAAAAAATTAAGTATCTAACTAATTCGAAAATTGCGGGGTTGGCGCGCGGAGCACGCAGGGGGCTGGAGCCTCACTGGAATATATATATACATACACTAGCAGCACCCCGTCTCGGCTTCGCCCGAGACTTACTAAATAAAACACCGTAGTGTGTTGACATGTAATGTGAAACGTTTTCAGTTAGAAATTTTACACATATTCCTGACACATCTCAGAAAAAAATCTTCTTATTATAAACATATTTTTTCGGAATCCATATAAATTATTTGGTCAAATACTAAGGTGTAAAAATTCAAAAAAATAATTATGCTGAAAAGTAACGTGCGTTCTTTATGCCATAAAATAATCGGTGGCCATAAGAAGCTGTTAATTTACAGTTTCTCCCGTGTAATTCGCGAAAAGGGCTATTTTTCAAAGCTGTTAAGATTTTAAACCCCCAAAGAATTTATGTTAAAAAAAAATTTTTTTTCTTATATCTCACAACATTATTACCAGAGCAATAAAGTCCTGGACCTCAAACCCTACATTTTTATTGCCACAAAAACACAAATACATTATCTACTTATTTAAATAACTGAAGTAGGATCTTTAAAGATTTCAGAGATTGCTGTGAGGGTACAATGAAAAGCTGATCTCTCACGTAATGGATTCTTTATTTGTCGATTTTAACGCTGCTGTTCCAATCTCGATAAATTTTCTGCGTCAGTTTCTTGACGCCTAAGTAAAATTGTATTTATTAGATACATTTGAAGTTTTTCTTCCAATTCACCCTCTTGCGACTTTTGGCATGCTTAAAATTTTGTGACCCTGAAAAGCTGTTTTCTGTCAACTTGGTTAAGTTCTAATATATTTGTTGGCAAGGTAGTTCGACGTCCGATGGCCCTAAAAAAGACGGGTGAGCTTCTTAAGTTAACTCTTTCTTGACTGCAGTTAACAGCAATCGTGACTGCCTGGATATCTCAGGGTGATCTTCTCTGGCCTGCTGTTGAAAACCCAGACTAATCGGGAGAAAAATCACAAAGTCCGAAGCTTTGGGGCTAGTTGTAGTAATCTTTCCCAACGTCTCCCGGTATAACGACGAAGACGTTGGTGTCTAAAGCACCTTTTTATTTGCAGATTCAGTTGTTTTCGTGATCTTAGATGGGGAGATTGGTTAGTGATACTTGTCCAGTGGAGGCTGTCCCGTTGGCTCAAGTTTTTTTTCCTTCATAGCTGTTATAGGTTTGCCCAGCGCAGACCTTGTAGAGGATCAGTGATTCCTGGCTGAATGCTTAGAGTCGAGAGGGTAATATAGGGTCGTTGGTCACCGGGTTTTCCAGCCTTGCGAAGAACAACTCCGCAGGTGACGTCTGCTAGTGAATGGCTGACTTGGTTTAATAGTGCCCGTCTTTAGTTAATATAGTCTTTTAGTCGACGAATCGCTTCCGGAAATAGTAGTAAAAATGTCTTTGTTGGCAAGGTAGTTTACACTTAGGTGGCCCCTAATGAGAACCGATAAAATTGATGGTTAATTAGGAAACGTAAATACTTATAATGGCCCTAAAAAGCGTCAGTGGTGAAATTTTCAGGCTATTCTTTATTATTATTCCTGATGATAAAGAGCTAGCTACGAGTAGCTTGATTTTTATCCTGGGAGTCTCGATGTACGGAGACTGTGATGGAGGGAGGTATGCCGCTGACCAAAGAATTTCTCGTCTTCGGGTCGTTCCCCGGATAACAAACCGCTTATCGTTAGACGGGAACATGTGGGTGAGCGCGTTAGGGACGCGACGACTAAAAAGGTAGCCGTTGTGGCTGCCCTTGCTCTTTAGAGCTGTTTTCCCTGGCTTACGTTTGTAGCTAAAAATTCTATAACTGCACCAGGCAGGATGGTGGGACTGCCACACAACTCTGAAGAGTTGGTGCAGATTGTGCTCTAGCTAGATATGTCTCCTGGTATTATGCCAGAGACGTCATCGGTTGGGATGAATTATATTTTGATCGCACTCGTCGAGATTCAGGGTGAATAGAAACTTAGGTCCCTTTCCCCTTACAGAAGAGTGTCATCCGTAACCGGGATATCCAGCTGCTTGACTATCATCAGTATTCTCTATACAGCTCGTTGAACTGCCGAAGCACGACTGCATAACTATCGAGACGCCCCGGCGTATTATAACCACACGTATTTGATTATGTTGCAGGTAGCCTTGATTTTATGTTGACGCCACCTAGCAGATTTTACTGAACTAAAATGAAAAGCTGTCGTATTTTTGCAAAACTTTGAGCTCATTTATTGCTATTGTTATTAAACTTTCTAAGATAAAAACTATACTAAAACCATCTAGGAAGTATCTTGAATCAGTGTGCAAAATTTCATTAAAATCGGTTCAGTAGTTTTCGCGGTTAGCGATTACAACGGTTTTAGCGACTTTCTTTTATATATTAGTAAGATGTATATATTTGAACAGGGCACTTATCTGTAGTTACGCAGAAAGTTCATCAGCCCTGTAAAAATTTTTTCTTTCACAGTACTTTTTACTTTTTTAAAGAAATTCTTAGCTCACAACAAAGAATAAAAAGAAATATTTTTTTATTTTCAATTCTCATTATTATAAAGGAATGCATAAAAAATCACGTATTAGGCAAGGTATCTTTGATATTAATAAATAAGATTACAATTAGAACGTCAAATGAATCGGGGTAATTTATTCTAGCACCAATATTCTTGCTCGCCTTTTCGTACACGCGTATAAGAGTTAAGTGTTGACACTTTTTAATACAAGGTTCTTCATATATTATTCTTATCTTTTTTAATAACTAACTTTAGTTACAATGTCAATCAACGTATTCTTTCGACAGTCCTCTTAAGGAGGTATTTATCTCTGCATGTACGCGTCAAGTCATTTTGATTCCGACGATAATATCAATAAAACGGTTGCAGTGACTTTCAGAGGAGTTTACCTGCTGAATTGGACCTGGAGAGTGACGCCCAACTTTCGGCGATGATGATTTGAGAGGGCCCAGCAAGTCCAAGGTGGTATTGTTACTTTTCTCTGCCTTCTCCTTGGAATTCAGCGGGTGTAGGATTACTAGATCCACCTTCGAGATCTTAACCCTGACTGTGATTTGGGGTAGGTTCAGGATATTTCTTCTCTTTGACCTGTTCAATTTTTTTCGTTTTCTTTTTTCGGATGGGCGGAACAACTTTTGTACTTGTCTTTTAGCAGGTTTTTCTAACTCTGTACGAGGCACAGCGCTATAGACATATTTATGCTGAGTAAGGCGCTTCCTACGCACGGCTTTTTTCCTCCCCACTCACAAGCCGTTTGCCAGGGCTGGACTCATCGAGTGAGATCCGTTACAGTCCTATGAACTACGCAGAGACAAAGCTACAGAGAATAAAAATACAAAATTACTAAGTCAATTTCAGTCTATAATAGAAAAATTTCGTTCCTAACAATATTTTCAACGTCAGCGTCATTCATATTTTTAATTTGCACAAAAATACTATCCGTAGTTATACAGCTTGAAAGGTACCATATCATTGACCATGTAAAAACAATGATTTTTCAAAATATAGTCCTACCGAATTAAAAGATTCATCTTGTCATTTACTTATTGTCATTGCAAAAGCTAAAACTAAGAAAAATTACTTTCTGTATTGAACGAATAGTAATGAAGGTATATTTCTAGTATTCGAAGTGATTCATATTATAAAAACTACTTGTCTAATTTTTTTACTGAATACTATTTCTGCCTCAAAATGAAATTCAAACAACTTATTTTTAACCTTCTGCCGTTACATAAGCCATTCGATTTACTCAAATTTTTTATTAACATACCCCGGGCCAATCCCCACACAACCCGGGGCGCCTACTGGCCGCTTTGTTTATTATTTAAAAAAATAATTAACGCAAGAACCAATCACCACACAACCCGGAGCGCTTACTGGTTGCTTTGTTAATTAATATAATAAATAAAATAACACAAGCGCCAATCCACACACAACCCGGGGTGCTTACTGGCCACTTTGTTAATTAATATAATAAATAAAATAACAGAAGCGCCAATCCCCACACAACCCGGGGCGCTTACTGGCCGCTTTGTTTATTATTTAAAAAAATAATCAACGCAAGTACCAATCACCACACAACCCGGAGCGCTTACTGGCCGCTTTGTTTATTATTTAAAAAAATAATTAACGCAAGTACCAATCACCACACAACCCAGAGCGCTTACTGGTTGCTTTGTTAATTAATATAATTAATAAAATGACACAAGCGCCAATCCACACACAACCCGGGGTGCTTACTGGCCGCTTTGTTTTTTAATATAATAAATAAAATAACACTAGCTCCAATCCCCACACAACCCGGGGCGCTTACTGGCCGCTTTGTTTTTTAATATAATAAATAAAATAACACAAGCGCCAATCCCCACACAACCTGGGGCGCTTACTGGCCGCTTTGTTTTTTAATATAATAAATAAAATAACACAAGCGCTAATCCCCACACAACCCGAGCCGCTTACTGGCCGCTTTGTTTTTCAATATAATAAATAAAATAACACAAGCGCCAATCCCAACACAACCCAGGGCGCTTACTGGCCGCTTTGTTTTTTAATATAATAAATTAAATAACACAAGCGCCAATCCCCACACAACCTGGGGCGCTTACTGGCCCCTTTGTTTTTTAATGTAATAAATAAAATAACACAAGCGCTAATCCCAACACAACCCGGGGCGCTTACTGGCCGCTTTGTTTTTTAATATAATAAATTAAATAACACAAGCGCCAATCCCCTACGACTTCCCTTTCTTTGAGTATAACCCCGGTTAATTTGTGGTGGTAACAATCGGCTAAGAATATTATCTGTACCGAGGAAACTCTAAGATTAGGAACCAACATACAAACAATGATTGTGTTTATATGTCGGAGGGCGGGTTCGTGGCCCTGTGTAAAAGAGCGAAATTGCTCAAATTGCCGATTATATACAATACTTAAAAATATTTATTATCAAGTTTTAAAATTTATCTGTTGAATAATCAATTAATTCCTGCACCATATACAGCAATTGTTTATTGATTATTACTTTATTGAATTCTCCTGAATATTTCCTCAATTAATTTAATTTAATAATTTAATATCTTTTTCAACTTATTCAATATTTTTCTAATCTAATATCTTTTTTATTTTATTCCTGTCCCCTTTTTGGGGTTCAGATAATATTCTCAGTTTATTTAACGATTTCAAATCTTAACAGCTATTTTTCTAGTTTTTATCTTAAACTGTAAAAAGAAACTCGCAATCTTATGTGGAGGGGAAGGTTTGCTTAAATAAGTACAATCAATTTATTTTTAATTATCTTATATTTATTCAATCATATGATTCTAAGGAAATTATATCTTAAATTTTTACATGTATTAATTGTAGTTGAGTGATCGCAATTTTTTACGTTAATAAAAAACAATATATAATATACTCGACAATTTACTTAAAGTTTATCCGCCTTTTTAATAGAAAATTTTACAAAAATGACAATTTGAATTTTCCCGCCTTAGTATCTCTGCTTGAACACGTTAGGTTAGACTAATGCGAAATCTTATTACAACCGCGGAAAGTAAGTGTTAGGTAACTACCTATTCGACCAAGTCACGTAAGGTTAGGTCGTTCTCAGGGCCCTTGGGTGTCTTGAGCACTGCTAAAGTCATCAACCCAGGAACTTCGCCTAAGAACGTGGTCACTAACCCTAGTGCCTCGACTACTTGGGGATGCGTCGTCTCCACGCTTAAAGCGGTCGAGCACCGAAAGTCCAAGTAGGTACCGGTTAGTGGAAGTGTTACCTTGTTGGTGGTGTACACACTTACTTTTCAGCTATCGGCCTTCGTACTTCGTCTCTTTCTCTCCCTTCGTGCTCGTCGCGGTATTGTACCGGTGCACGGGAAAGTTCCAGGTCTGGGTGAGCAACGGATATACCGCGTCCCAGGCTCGCTGGAAGATGACTCATTTCATTGCGCAATGGTGCCTTTTATGCTAACGTTATTTCCTTTTGAGTATCAGGTTTTCCCTTCTTTGGGTGAACGCGCTCTAGCGTTTTCTTAACGTACTAGACGCACATTCCCCGCGCGCGGCGTTCAAATTTGAATTTTCAAATAGGAATTTTTTATAAAATGAAATATATGTATATATAGAAAAAATGTGTACTATTGAATTGTCTATTAGACGGATTTTTTATTACAAGAAAATATAATAAATAGAAGAATATAAATATAAATGTAAAGTGTGTATTATAAATTCTAGGTAATAGAAGTGCCCCCTTGCACCCCACACAACCTGGGGCACTTACTGGCCGCTTTGTTTTTTAATATAATAAATTAAATAACACAAGCGCCAATCCCCACACAACCCGGGGCGCTTACTGGCCGCTTTGTTTATTTTTTAAAAAAATAATTAACCCAAGTACCAATCTCCACACAACCTGGGGCGCTTACTGGCCGCTTTGTTTATTTTTTAAAAAAATAATTAACGCAAGTACCAATCACCACACAACCCGGAGCGCTTACTGGCCGCTTTGTTTATTATTTAAAAAAATAATTAACGCAAGTACCAATCTCCACACAACCCGGGGCGCTTACTGGCCGCTTTGTTTATTTTTTAAAAAAATAATTAACGCAAGTACCAATCACCACACAACCCAGAGCGCTTACTGGCCGCTTTGTTTATTATTTAAAAAAATAATTAACGCAAGTACCAATTACCACACAACCCAGAGCGCTTACTTGTTGCTTTGTTAATTAATAAAATAAATAAAATAACACAAGCGATAATCCACACACAACCCGTGGAGCGACTGCTCCAATTATCGAAATTAAGTTTATAAGGTGATAGACCTTCATAGATATTATTCACTATTCCCATCAAAAAATTGATATAAATATTATCGTCGGATTGTTTAACTTAGCAAAAATTTTTTTGTACAAAATGAAATTTTCTGTGAAATATATTTTATATTTATACCAAATATCTTCACCAAAAATATTTTCTGAAAGTAAGAACCATGAGAAAAATTGTCTCATTTGATACGGCAACATGATGGTAGTAGCTTCTTTAAATACATGGTCAATTTCAGTGTCATATTCGATAAATCCCATTGCTACAGCAGTATTTTTAAATGTATTATGAATAATATATATTTATATTATATATTCTTAAATCCTCTAATAATGTTCCATTTTTTTTTTAATTTACTACTAATTTTAAAAAGAAAGGTTCATTATCTTTTGGAGGAACAATATTCAATCTTTGAATAGCAGTGCTTAATGAAATTCATTAATGTGATGTGATTTCCAAGATAAATCAAAGTCTTCTGGGGAGTTAATGCACAGGGTGCGCAGGAGGCGAAGCCAACTTTTAAATATATGTATATATAGATAGAGATCGAAGAGGTCGTCTATAAGAGAGAAAAAGGTGTTTCGTCCCGAGAGCACGCCAGGACTCATCAGTAAGGCTGATGACGTGCTCCCTGCCTTAGACACAGAAGGGGTGTGGGCTTAGACTATCTCGATCGCGCTTATATAGTAATCGTGCGGGAATTTCGCCGCTTGACGGGAACGAACTATGAGGGGCTTGGCCACCTGGCGAGTTGAGCCTGAAGCGCGAGAGATGTGAGACGCCACATCACTCCCCGCCTAGTCACGACGATGGTGTAACCGGGAGGAAGTGACGATATGAAAGTCGAGGGTGTGAAGGCATGAGAGGGAGAAAGATGTTGAGAAGAAAGTCTCGTTGGATCTCCGGGTCTTCCACGCTCCGTTGCGAGAGATGCGGGGGGCGCGTTGCCGCCGTGCGTAAACGAGTTCGTGCGATGAGCGAATCGTGTGGGTATCGTTGAGAGGTTCGAGCGAATTGCGTGGGATTAGCTGCGTTGCGTGTACCCGGCGTGGAAGATGCGGAGATGCGCGAGAGTGTAGGTTCGAAGGGTAGGATCGCCAATATAGAGATCGAAGAGGTCGTCTATAAGAGAGAAAAAGGTGTTTCGTCCCGAGAGCACGCCAGGACTCATCAGTAAGGCTGATGACGTGCTCCCTGCCTTAGACACAGAAGGGGTGTGGGCTTAGACTATCTCGATCGCGCTTATATAGTAATCGTGCGGGAATTTCGCCGCTTGACGGGAACGAACTATGAGGGGCTTGGCCACCTGGCGAGTTGAGCCTGAAGCGCGAGAGATGTAAGACGCCACACGTATAACTTTCTATATTATATAGTTAACTCAGTGGGGCATTCCACACAAACCTTCCACCGCCCCACATTTGCCCCCACCGCCCCCCCCCCACAAAATAAGGTAAAAATTCGTTATTTTCTTGCTTGTTTTGACATATCGTAGTTTTTCTCAAAACCCCCCACAGCCCCCCACCCACCCCCTACAGCCCCCCACCGACCCCACGCAATTTTTTCGGAAAATTTATAAACAAAAAATGTAACAAAATTTTTAACATTTGCAGAGTATACAGCGTTGTCACAAGCTGCTATTAAAATTTTGTTTGTAGAAAATTTGTTGAATGAAATTTTTAAAGTGAAAATTAAAAAGCCAATTGATATCAGCCAATTAAAAAAACATAAATGTACTATATCACTGTGTAAATAAAAATTATTAAAATGAAAACATAAATAGAGTGAAAATTGATTAAAAAAACAATACGACTGACATGCGAACTAAGAGTTCAAATAAAGAAATATTTAATACAAATAAAAGAATCTTAAAATTGAAAGAATGTTACAGAAAACTGATGACAAAAATAAAGTAAAATTACTAAAGGACAACACTGTATATTGAAGGAAGTGTATTGTAATTTAAATAAATTGGTACAGTCTGGTTCAAGTGCACGTACACATGTAAATGACAACTGCGAATCAGATGTGCAGCATTAAGCGATATAAGCAGTCAAGACCTAGCTTTTGTCCTAACCAATTGCTTTCTAGCCATCAAAATGACGATGGATAATAGACAATAAGTTCATTTTACAATAAATATTATCATACTTTGAACACTTCTTTCTTCTATTTTCAAAAAATGGCCGTAGTATTTTTCCAACTACCTACAAAGGCTAGAAAAAAATCCGATAGATTCAACAATGTAAGCCTCATGTACATTGAGTGTTATAACTTGTATGGCCTAATAGTGCATTACGATACTAGAGAAGAGGAGAACGCGATTGACGCACGCGTGTCATTCAAATAATCTCTCGCACGTAAGGGGTATACAACATTTCAACATAACGTGCGCGGGAAACATGATTTAGAACCATCGAATGTGGCTCTGCAAAGACCTCGACGTACACATGCACTCGCACGAGTTCACAGCACGAGCTATGAGTTGCGTGTGTAAATCGGGATTTTTAGAGCTACAACACTTCCCTGCATACGACGTATCGAAAAATATTTATAGTTTTTATGGTTTCAATAATCTTTATGGTTTGTAAAATTGCAGTGTTTGTTTTTTTTAATCGTTGATGTGCCAGTATTAACAATTAATTATTCACTGATAACTTGTTTCTTTACTAGCCCTGACAATAATTTACAAAGACAACAACTTAACAATTAAAGTTATATAGTAAAACGTCGGTATAAGAAAATTGTGTGTATGTCGGTAGTTAGAAGTAATAACACTGTATAAGTTTATTATAGATTCTTATTCCAAAAGACACGAATATTGGGAGCAACTGTATGCTGGCAAGCTCTCGGAGCTTCTCTCACGGGCTCAGCTCAGCAACCTATACAATAGCAAACACACACACACACACACACACACACACACACACACACGTACACACATGCGCACCATAGTCGAATACACATAAACCCGCGATCGTACCCAACACTTCCTCTACTTTAAGGAATTTTTCTTTTTACCTTCGAAAATAATCACTCTAGTAAGTAGGCAGTCTGCGTGACCGCTCAGAATGTCGCAATACATTTTCATGGGCTTCAGAATCGTGCTGACTAGGGTTCATTGTACCCGAAGAATTTGTCGCAAGAGTTGTACGTGGGCTCCCTTGCTCATGCACCGGTGAAAAACATGCATCAGACTCATCATTCTAATAATTGCTTTGCCAGTTGTACAATACGATTTGGTGACCCGGAAGAACATGATTGTCAAAATCAACTACCGAATTCACAACTTTTGTTCTTTTTAACTGATCGCAATGACGCTTCCAAGTACGTCCATCACTTAACTTAACTAAAAAGGCAACTTTCCAATTTGCTGAAATATCTTATCCAATGACCATTTGACTTTCCCAGTATAGTTGCGTGCAAATACACTCTCTTCCACCGAAAATTTTACATACTTTTTATTTACATTATTGATTTCATTGCAAGTATTTTTACTCGGCTTCATAATATCTAACCGTTCTGATTTTGCGATTGAACATTAAATCTACTGGTGCCAAATCAGTCGTTGCATGCGGCATGGTGCGATACTGCGCTAAAATCGTTTGTAGCTCTAATTTTAAATTACCGCCTTCAGGAATCTTTGCAAGGCTTCTCTTGACCGTCTGAACATTACGTTCAGCTTGACAATTAGTCGCAACTTTATAAGGCGCAATTGTTTTGTGCGTGATGCCATTGGATTTTAAACATTTTTGAAATAATTCGGTAACATACATACTAAAGTTATAAGTAACTCAAACTTTCAGCAAGCCAAATCTCGCTAAGATTTCGTAAAGACATCTTCCATGATTAGAAATTACCAATCTAAAAATTTTCCCGCAAAATTTATGTGTATACGTTCAAATGGAAAGTTTGGGCTTTCTCATACATGTGTTTCTGCATTTACAGTTTCATTACGTTGGAACTGGCAATCATCACACTCGTTTACCATGCGCTTGATCTCCATACACATACCTGGCCACCAACAATGGCCTTTTGCAAGATTTTTCATCTTAACTACGCCAAAATGTCCTAAGTGCAATTCATGTAACACATTTTTTTGCAAGCTTTTGGTATTACTATCTGATGCTTTCGCACAAGCATACCCTTTTCAACACTGAACTCGCCTGCATCAATGTTCCACGTTTCCTTAGCTGATAAATTTTTACAATTTATTAATTTGTTTATCACATTACTTAAATCTTTATCGTTTCAAGTTCCACGTACTTCATCCCCATTTGTTATAGGCAATAACTCCAAAACTTCAGCATAACAAACGTCTACCACATCTACTTGGTTTTCATTTTCGACGCTGGGCATTGGCAATCGGAACAGACAATCAGCGTTACCATTATGCTCAGAACGTTGATACTCAATGTCGAATCTAAACCCTCAAAGAAAAAAAGCGTGATGCTGCATCCTGAGAGCAGTGAAAATTGGTAAAGCCTTTTTTCCGCTAAAATCTGAGTCAACGGCCTGTGATCCGTTACTAGAATAAAACGATTGCCACACAGAAATTAGTGCCACTTCTTAACTGCATACACAATAGCATAAGCCTTTTTATCTATTCGACTGTATTTTTGTTGGGTCTTATTTAACGTTTTGCAAATATATTGTATGGCCTTTTCCAAACCAGCTGCGTACCTATGACCTAATACGGCACCTATTTTAATTGGTGAGGCATCCGTAGCTAAAACTAACGCTAACTTGTTATCGTAAAATACTAAGCATTCTTTACTCATAAACAGCTCTCCAGCATTCGACCAAGCTTTCTCATGTTTTTTATTCCAGATAAATTCAGTGTTGTTCTCTACTAATTCGTATAAAGGTTTTAACATACTACTAAAATTCTTGATAAGACAACTATAAAACAGAATACCACCGCACTATGTTCTGAAATGATGAAATCAAAGGTAGGTTTGTTCTAAATCAAATATCTTCAGATAGGAATAAGATAGAGGTCTGTTTTTTTTTTTTTTTTTTTGTAGGTAATTGAATTCCGGGCGTAAAAAAAATAAAGTAAAGTTGTATGGGTGTCAACCTAACCTCAAAAAAAATGTAAAAGCCATATTTTTCATTTAAACTTATAAAATTGGTTGAATTTTATGAATATTATTTTTAAATACGACGTAAAAAAAAGTTTTAAAGCTCATTCTGTGCAAAATATGTCATAACAATCTAATGTGGACAATTTTTTAATCGTAAAGTTTTTGGTTTCATACCTGCCTGTCGAAAGCAATTTTGCGATCGATCTTTCAACCAATTCCTAAATTCTAACAAGGCTGAAATTGTGCACTTACCCCTGATTCTGATGATAATACAATTTAGAGTATTTAGTATTATGGTACATCCAATATGGCCACCATATAAAACGGGCGACCACTTTTTTCTTCGGAATACCCTTGTCATGGATATCAAATGAAAGGGTATTACGAGTAGGATTATTTTTATTATAATTAATTCAATTGAGGATTGTTTTTATCATCAACTTACTCAATACTTGCCAACATTTTTAATTTAAGAGTTTAACTAGGAAAACCTGTTGATATAGTTGCAAAAAAAGAATTAATTTGCTAAACTCGAAATTTTTCTTTATGTTTTGCAGTTTATAAAAAAGATTATAAAATAATAGAAAGTATAAGACAAACATTCTAGCTCTTACTGATTGGCATAAAGAGTTGATAAGTATTCTTATAATCTGAGTCACCCGTATGTAACTGTATAAATCAAAAATATCTTGTAGGTCTTGAATTTGGAATCTTTAATATGTATGTATGTATGTATGTATGTATGTATGTATGTGTGTTTGAACAAAAAAATGGTTAATCACCTCATCTCATGCGGTTTGTATGATAAAAGCAGATAATAAAAAGGTTTTTGACGTATAATGCAATTATTTGTACAAACTTTTTTGAAATTTGAGTGGCAATCAAAAATAATAAATTTGCAGTTGATTGCAATGCAAAGAAGTTCTTTTGATTATTGTATGAATTTAAAGCGAATCGCTATTACAATATTTAATTTTTCATTCATCCAATATTAGTTTAGGATGCAAGTGATCAATATTGATATTTAACATTTGCTACATTTATTAATTGCTTACTTAATGAATAAATTTATAAATTGTTTACATAATTATCTTCTACCACAATGTTTTTGAATTGATATAATGAAATACTTTTTCAATTAAAATGTTAATGGTACAGCTTTTCAGCAAATCAAATCAACTTGGGAATTTAAACTATTCTTTTTCTCGATTTTAACTGACCCGCAATTTTAATGCGAGTAGCGTTACATGAAAACTACCCTTTAGCTCTTTTACAAGTTCTGTTGTAAGTACTCCATTAACAGAGCTAACTGTGTTTCGTAAACACCACCGTAAATTGTAGAACCCCTTAATAAAAATATAAATTATATTTTCAGATCACAAAATAAAAATGACAATTCCGGAGACAGTGAAGATTATGAATTTTAAAATCATTGTCTTTGAACAACTGACTACTCAATAAGAGAAAAAAATATTATTTCTCATCAAAATATGTGACTTGTGAGTGATATACGTTTAATTGTACATAATTTTTAAATTTCTTATTAGTTTAACTTGAGAATGAAACGAAAATTCAAGTTATTCTTAAGACAAGAAGTGTATATTCCATGATAATCCCATAAAGTTGTACAGTAGATAGTATTTAGTGAGAGTGGGCATTAAATGTTTCATGATACATTCTTATACATACATACGTACATACATACATAAATACATATTGAAGATTCCAAATTCAAGACCTACAAGATATTTTTGATTTATACAGTTACATACGGGTGACTCAGATTATAAGAATACTTATTAACTCTTTATGCCAATAAGTAAGAGCTATAATGTTTGTCTTATACTTTCTATTATTTTATAATCTTTTTTATAAACTGCAAAACATAAAGAAAAATTTCGAGTTCAGCAAATTAATTCTTTTTTTGCAACTATATCAACAGGTTTTCCTAGTTAAACTCTTAAATTAAAAATGTTGGCAAGTATTAAGTAAGTTGATGATAAAAACAATCCTCAATTGAATTAATTATGATAAAAATAATCCTACTCGTAATACCCTTTTATTTGATATCCATGACAAGGGTATTCCGAAGAAAAAAGTGGTCGGCCGTTTTGTTATGGCGGCCATATTGGATGTACCATAATATTGAATACTCTAAATTGTAATATTAAAGTATGACTCCAACGGCAATGCTGTCCAATGGTCTTTATTTATTTATTAAAGCAACGTTTCGGCCACTTTAGAATGAGGCCCTTTTCAAGCACTATAAATTTCATACAAATCATGACAAAATTAATAAAAAGGTAAACAATTATACAATCGTTCGTAGTTTAAAACACTAAAACTTACAATTATATCTCAGTATACAGGCTTTACGTGATCACTTACATTTGTCGAGATCTTAGTTAATTGACTGTAGCCTGTAAGCGACTCGAACATACTAACGAAAATTAATTTCTATACCGAGGACAGGTATCTATGAGGCAGGACCAATACCAATACATACATGTGCAAGAGTTGAAATGGTTAATGTATGTATTAGAGAAGGCGTGACCTATATGAAATGATATTTTTGAATAAAATTTATTTAGTTATTATGCTGTTGTCTGCGACTAGTGTAAATTACTTTTGATAAATTCTTTAAAAATTGGTATCAAATTTTGTGTATCAAATTGTCTATTCAAGTTATGGATATTTCTACTTATGTGTATCATTTCTGATACCTCACGCCTACTCCTTACATTTTCAACATCTAAAATCTGTACATTACTATATTCAAAATCTATATTGTGTCCTGAATCTTTCACATGGTAATACAATGCAGATCTGTCATCTTTTTTCTTAACATCTCTCATGTATTCACCAACTCGTGTTTGCAGAGTTCTACTTGATTGACCTATATAATACCGATGACAATCTAGACAATTAATTTTATATACTATATTTGGATTGTAACGCGGTTCTATTTTGTCTTTACCTCATTGATTATTTATGTTAATCTTATTAATGTTTTTAAAAATGACGTTAATATGGTACTTTTTTGAAATCTTCTTTATCTCATATTCATAGTCTTTTGAAAACGGTAAGACAATATAGTCATTATATGGGGTTATACTATGATTTTTATAACTATCTTTTTTATTTAATATGTTTAGTCTTTTTTTAATGTATGTATCAATAAATTTTAACGGATAGTTATTGGTTTTTAATAATTTTTTAATTATCTCAAAATTTTCTTAATGGAACTTATTATTAGACAGTTTTATATTTTTATCTACTAAATTATAAACTATTCCAATTTTTTGTTGTAAGGGGTTGTGTGATTCAAAATTAAGATATTGTCCTGAATGACTTGGTTTTCTGTACCAGTTAGTTATGATTTTGTCAGAATTAAAGTAAATAGTAATGTCTAAAAAGTTTATTATTCTAAGTGTTGGATTTTCCAAAGTAAATTGTATACATGGATCAAAACTGTTGAACGTTTGTAGTATTGTATCTATATTATCCTCTAGAGAACATAAAGTAAGTCGTCTACATATTTTACGTAAAATTGTAGTTTGAAGGGTAATTTATTTAAACAATACTGTTCTAAGTCATTCATTACCAATTCAGAAAGTATGGGGCTAAGAGAATTACCCATTGCACAGCCAAACTTTTGTTTAAAACATGATCTATTAAAAACGAAATAATTATTTTGTAAAATACATTTTATAATATCTATAAATTCTGTACATGATAAATTTATATGTATGCCATAATGTTGCCATCTCTTAGTTAGGGCTGAAACTATTAGGGGGATATGTATATTATTAAAAAGGGCTGTAACATCTAAACTAAAAAATTTGTAATTCGATGGTTAATAAGTTTGATAATAAATTTACTATTGAAATTTTAAAATGTTTAAATAAAGATTTAAAAATAGATAAAACAAAAAATGAAGAAATCAAATTAAAAATACTTAATACAATTAAAAGACATAATACAATTTAAATACAATTTAAATACATATCCCCCTAATAGTTTCAGCCCTAACTAAGAAATGGCAACATTATGGCATACATATAAATTTATCATGTACAGAATTTATAGATATTATAAAATGTATTTTACAAAATAATTATTTCGTTTTTAATAGATCATGTTTTAAACAAAAGTTTGGCTGTGCAATGGGTAATTCTCTTAGCCCCATACTTTCTGAATTGGTAATGAATGACTTAGAACAGTATTGTTTAAATAAATTACCCTTCAAACTACAATTTTACGTAAAATATGTAGACGACTTACTTTATGTTCTCTAGAGAATAATATAGATACAATACTACAAACGTTCAACAGTTTTGATCCATGTATACAATTTACTTTGGAAAATCCAACACTTAGAATAATAAACTTTTTAGACATTACTATTTACTTTAATTCTGACAAAATCATAACTAACTGGTACAGAAAACCAAGTCATTCAGGACAATATCTTAATTTTGAATCACACAACCCCTTACAACAAAAAATTGGAATAGTTTATAATTTAGTAGATAAAAATATAAAACTGTCTAATAATAAGTTCCATTAAGAAAATTTTGAGATAATTAAAAAATTATTAAAAACCAATAACTATCCGTTAAAATTTATTGATACATACATTAAAAAAAGACTAAACATATTAAATAAAAAAGATAGTTATAAAAATCATAGTATAACCCCATATAATGACTATATTGTCTTACCGTTTTCAAAAGACTATGAATATGAGATAAAGAAGATTTCAAAAAAGTACCATATTAACGTCATTTTTAAAAACATTAATAAGATTAACATAAATAATCAATGAGGTAAAGACAAAATAGAACCGCGTTACAATCCAAATATAGTATATAAAATTAATTGTCTAGATTGTCATCGGTATTATATAGGTCAATCAAGTAGAACTCTGCAAACACGAGTTGGTGAATACATGAGAGATGTTAAGAAAAAAGATGACAGATCTGCATTGTATTACCATGTGAAAGATTCAGGACACAATATAGATTTTGAATATAGTAATGTACAGATTTTAGATGTTGAAAATGTAAGGAGTAGGCGTGAGGTATCAGAAATGATACACATAAGTAGAAATATCCATAACTTGAATAGACAATTTGATACACAAAATTTGATACCAATTTTTAAAGAATTTATCAAAAGTAATTTACACTAGTCGCAGACAACAGCATAATAACTAAATAAATTTTATTCAAAAATATCATTTCATATAGGTCACGCCTTCTCTAATACATACATTAACCATTTCAACTCTTGCACATGTATGTATTGGTATTGGTCCTGCCTCATAGATACCTGTCCTCGGTATAGAAATTAATTTTCGTTAGTATGTTCGAGTCGCTTACAGGCTACAGTCAATTAACTAAGATCTCGACAAATGTAAGTGATCACGTAAAGCCTGTATACTGAGATATAATTGTAAGTTTTAGTGTTTTAAACTACGAGCGATTGTATAATTGTTTACCTTTTTATTAATTTTGTCATGATTTGTATGAAATTTATAGTGCTTGAAAAGGGCCTCATTCTAAAGTGGCCGAAACGTTGCTTTAATAAATAAATAAAGACCATTGGACAGCATTGCCGTTGGAGTCATACTTTAATATTGCAATATCCTGCTGTCGTCAGATTCATAGTATTACAAATACTCTAAATTGTATTATCATCAGAATCAGGGGTAAGTGCACAATTTCAGCCTTGTTAGAATTTAGGAATTGGTTGAAAGATCGATCGCAAAATTGCTTTCGACAGGCAGGTATGAAACCAAAAACTTTACGATTAAAAAGTTGTCCACATTAGATTGTTATGACATATTTTGCACAGAATGAGCTTTAAAACTTTTTTTTACGTCGTATTTAAAAATAATATTCATAAAATTCAACCAATTTCATAAGTTTAAATGAAAAGTATGGCTTTTACATTTTTTTTTGAGGTTAGGTTGACACCCGTACGACTTTACTTTATTTTTTTTACGTCCGGAATTCAATTACCTGCAAAATAAAAAAAAACAGACCTCTATCTTATTCCTATCTGAAGATATTTGATATAGAACAAACCTACCTTTGATTTCATCATTTCAGAACATAGTGCGCCGATGAAAGAACGCACCTCAGACTGATTCTTAGATATAGGTAAATTCGTGATAGCTTCTCATTTTCTAGGATCTTTATGAATTCCCGATTTGTTAGTAACAAAGCCGCAGTACGTTATTTCGTCAGCAAAAAGTGTTGTTTTACCTTTGCTGAAGTTTATTTTTGAATAAAATCTATCGAGTTGTTAACAAATTATTTCTAAGATTTTCAAATACTCATTCAAATTTCCAGCTGCAAATCTAATATCTTTAATTAGAACTTTGGTATTTGAAATGTCCTTAAGCATTTATTCGACGACACTTTGCCAAATTAACGGAGCGGAACCAATGCCATACATAAGGCGATAACATTTTTATAAGCCTCTATACGTATGAATTGTAAGCAATTCGGAACTTTTTTTATGGACTTCTAATTGTAAAAATGCGGTGAAACAATCCATTTTTCTAAAAATCGTGCATTCCACTAAATCGGCAAAAAGTTCATCAGTATTTGTCAACAGATAATCCGGGACTTGAAGGAATGGATTGATCGTGAAGCTATAGTCGCCGCAAATTCAAACCGTATTGGCTTTCTATAAGATGGGCACAATGGGTGTTGAATAATCAGATGTGTCTACTTTTTTCAATATTTTTTATTTCTAATCCATCAAGTTTTGCTTTAACTTTAGGAATTAACTAAAATGCCAACGAACGCGGCTTGCAGAACACTTTTTTGCCCAATTTTTCAGAACTAGAGACGCCTTGAACCCATTAATTGGACCATTGTCCTTAGCGGTAATATTCTTAAATCTATTTAACAAATACTTAATTTAATCATTTTTTTTAACAAAAGTATTGTCATTCAACTGGCAAACTTGAAGTTAATTACTCGCGTTTTTTTATTTTAAAAACTGCCTCACCCATTCACGATCTAATAAAGGTTTTCATTCAACATTGGTTATGTACAAATTTAACTTAAAATTCTTTTTCTCGTAGACAATATCGACCTTTATGAATCCAAGAATTTTTATCTTAGTTTTACAGTAAGTGATTCGATTCAATTCCGTAGAAACAAGCTTAAAATTTTTAAACAATGACCGCGCACAATGTATACTCATCAAGGTTACTGCCGCATCTGTATCTGTTTGAACTTAACTGTCTTTCCATTTACTTTGAGTATTGTGTAGAACTTTGCTCTGTTGTCGATTTGTTCAAGGGATGCCGTAGACTGGCAGTTGGGGTTGCTAGCCAAACACACCTCCAATACGCAAATCTCCTCGACCTCGGAGTCACCCGTTTTGTCGAGTTAATCGATGCTTTGCCGTTCTCTTTTTTCAAAGCATACTTTCTCCAAGTGCCCTTTTTTATGACAGAAATTGCACGTGATATGGGTGGGTAGTTTGCACTTGTTTGCCAGATGTTCTTCACTATACCTAAAACATTTCTTTGCAGTATTTGTTGCATTTGTAGGTTTCCCTTTTCCTTTTTCGGGATTATTCTGCCCAGCATGCTGCTTACGTACTTGTTCTTTGTTCGCATGAATGTAATTTACATTTTCATAATCTGTATGACCCGAACCTAATGTATTCGTCTCTCGCTCAATTAACTTAATTGCCAACGCAGAGTTTAACGTATCTTCGAAAGTTAACTTTTTTGTTTCTAATAAACGACTTTGCATTCTTTTGCTATAAATATCGAAAACAAATCAATTTCGTAATGCTTTATTTTTGTAATCACCAAAATTACGATGTATACTTAGCTTTAAAAGCCCGTTGGCAAACATCTGGACGGACTATCCCGACTGCTGCTGCCTGCAATTAAAGTTGAAACACTGTGCTATTTCCAATGCTTCCGGGTCGTTCCGCTCTTTCAACTTTGCCTTTAACTCGTCGTAAGATTTCGTGTAAGGATCCTCTCCACCGTATTTGTCGCAAAGCGTGTCGTAAGCTTCATCACCGATGAAGTGTATCAAGAAGTTGGCTTTGTCTGCCTTTTTGACCTTCATTATACTCGCATTACTTTCGAATCGTTGTATCCATCTAATCTAATTTCCACTAGATGGTTGAAAATAACGTATTTGTGCTTGTAATAGATTTTCCACTGTAATTATAGGCGTCGTAGACGTATACGTAGACCCCGTAGTTGAAGTCTTGTTGTTGTAGCCCACGATGAAGATAGAAAATTCTAAACTTGATTGTTCTGTACTTTTCCAGCTTATTTATACTTGTAACCTTATAGCGTGTTTTGATGACGGGATCGTATACTTCTATGCTTAAACTTGTACCGTCTTTGAAAATGTATGTAGCAACGTATGTACAAACACGATTTGTAGATTTAACGTGCCAGACTTTCGAAGTCACTGATTTTTGACAACTTGCAAAGAAAACCACAAAAAAAATATACGTGTATAAACGTGTACTCTTTTCTTGTGTATCGTTGTAGGCGTAGTTAACTTCACTATGTTTACTTGCTTTCACTTGAATGGTATTTCACTGTACTTCGCATATTTTTTTCCTCTTTCAAATCCTTGTCGCCAATTTGTTGTGTATGTACGTGGGTTAGAAGACTGAGAAGGTGGAATGAAACTCGGTAGTTAGAAATAATAACACTGTATAAATTTATTATAGATTCTTATTCAAAAATACACAAATGAATATTGAGAACAACTGTATGCTGGTACGCTCTCGGAGCTTCTCTCGCGGCCTGAGCCCAGCAACCATCGCAAAATTTAATACACAAATACATGTACGCCGTAGTCGAATACACATAAACCCGCACTCGTACCCAACATTTAGTTTTTCTCTCAGCTGTCATTTACTGTGTGCAAATTTTGGCACTCGAGTTTCACTTTTTCAACGCTGTAGTAGAGGCGCTGCAAGCTATGCACCTAGCTATCATGAAGCTAAAACTAACAGCTAGAGCTACCCACTAGGCTGTATAGAAGGGTCTGTAAAAAAAGCCGTATCAGAGATTGGATAAAAGAGGCTTCAGTACGCTTTAGGCTTTTTATTAGTATGTTTAATTACTGCACCATTCATTAAGTTGTATCCGAAGAGTAATGCAATACGTATTTACTGTAAAAGAGCAGCGAATATGAAAAAAATAACCAATTTAGAGAGAAGAGTACTTATCTACTGTATTTCATACAAAACCTAAAAATGAACAGAAAAAGGTCCTACAAAACTTGTTTTTTTCCTTTGATTTTATGCATACCAATACCCAACCATTTTACTTAAGACACAATAGTATTAAACAATGTACTACTTATAATAATACTACTGCATTAACAAAGAACATCAACCTGAAATTAGTGGCAAGACAACTATTAACAATATAAAATAGGAATGTACACTCTAACTAATGCTAGTATAGGGCAAAAAAAAAGTTATAAGCAAATTTGACAAAAAAAATATCAGTTTCCTATGTAAAATCGTTTATAACTTAGCCCAACATGATTCCAGACACTTACAACTAAAAATACGTTATGTTTTATTAGTATATTGTAAGAAAACATTAATGCTGACAAGGGTGAAAAGTGATTTCAAAAGTTATTAACAAATTTATTAGGCCAAATATCGATTGATAGTAACAAATCGACTATAACTTAGCTTTACAAGATCCCAGATAATTGAAATCAAACATACGAACTCTTTTATCATTATATTATTAGCACATCTTATCGCCAGTACGGGTAAAAAGTTATTTAAAAAGTTATAAACGAAATACACAGATAAAATATTGACTTTCTGTGACAAATCAAATATCACTTGAACAGCATGATTCCCAATACTTCGAATTAGAAAAACATATCCTTTATTTATATATTATTAGCATATATTATTGCTAACATGGGTACAGAGTTATTTAAAAGTATGTTGTATCCACATATTATCGCTAACATATACGTGAGAAGTTGTTTAAAAATTTGTCAACAAATTTTATACAAAATATTGAGTTTTAGTAAAAAATCGATAATTACATGGCATAGCATGATCCCATACACTTGAAATTTAAGACACATAAAATGTGTTTGGTATATTTTTAGCATATATTTTCGCTGCATGAGTGAAAAGGAAAAGTTATTTAAAAAGTTATAAATAAATTTAACAGATGTAATGTAAATTTTGTATAAAAAGACGACTATCACAGTTAGAAACACTTTCAATTAAGCATACAGGTTCTCACGATGCTTAATTATTGGCACATGTCATTTCCAGCTCCGGTTAATAGTTATTTTAAAAGTAACAAACAAATTAAACAGAACATTACACCTGTGTGAGTTGTTTATAATACATAAACAACTATTCCCTCACGTTAGTAAGAAAATATGCTAATAATATACTTATAAGGAAGTTGAATTTCATTAATAAGTAAACACAATATTTTTCTCTGCAAAGAAAGTTAATTTTATTTATTGTTTTATTCAACTATTTTTCCTCTATACGCTATTTACAAATGATAGATGTTATACACGATCTTACCTGTAAATAAAGAAACGAAAATTTATGTTTATTCTTTATCCACTTTTCAATTGCCTTATATTGATTTCTATCTTTGAGTCTGCACTGCTGAGCCACGCCTTGATACAAGCGGCTACGTAGTGCCTCTACGTGTCAGCCTCTCGTATACACTTTCTATGCTTCTGTTGGGCCATGTACTAACTTTAAGTTTGTCGTTCTCTTATCTCTTTACGATTGTATTCTTTGAGTGCGCATATGGCGCGCTAAATTGAAATTAAAGAAACCACATTTTTTACATACTAATCACAGAGTGTGTGTCTTTGATTTCTTCTGTCTGGGATTGTGTTGGACCAAGTTATGATCGATTTTTTACAGAAAATCGATATTACACCTGTTCAATTTGTCTAATACTTTTTTAATTAACACTTCATGCATGTTGGCAATAATATGTGCATGCAGCGATGAAAAAGTATGTGTCATAAATTTTAAGTTTCTGAAATTATGCTAGCCTAAGTTATAGTCTATTTTGTACAAAAAAACGATGTATTACTTATTCAATTTTTTTATAACCTTTTTAATAACTTTTCACCCACGTTGACAATAACATGTGCCAATAAATAATTAGATATTGTAAAAACCTGTTCACTTAATTTAAGGCGTTGAGTTTTTCAAAGGAAATCCATATTTCGCCTATAACTCCTTAAACATCTTTTTATCCGTGTAAGAAATAATATGTTCTAACAATTAACAACTGTAAAAACGTGTATGCTAAATTTGAAATGTGTGAAATCATGCTGGGCTAAGTTATCGATTTTTTGCAGAAAATTAATATTACACCTGTTTAATTTGTTAATAACTTTTTAAATAACTTTTTACCTGTAAAAGCAATAACATTTGCCAATAATTAACTTTTGTCAGAACCTGTATGCTTCATTTAAAGTGTTTTTAACTGCAATAGGCCAAGTTATAGTCGTCTTTTTACAGAAAATTATTATGTAACCTGTCTAATTTATTTATAAGTTTTTAAATAACTTTTTACCTGTGTTAGAAAAAGCATGTGTTAATAATTAAATAGTGTAAGAATCTGCATGCTTGATTTTAAGTATCTAAAATCATGCTGAGCCAAGCTATAGTCGATGATTTTTTACAGAAATTTGATGTTACACCTCAGGTATTTATTTATAACCTTTAAATTACATTTTTCACCATTGATTTGAAGTGTCTTTAACATTGTTGGGCCAAGTTAAATACGAATTTTTTACGAATAATTGATACTGCACCTGTTTATTTTAGTTGTAAGTTTTTTAATAACTTTTTACTTGTGCTATCAATAGCATATGCTAATATTTAGCGACTGCATTAACCTGTTGGCTTAATACAAAGTGTCAGGCATTATGCTGGACCAAATTATAGTTGAATTTTAACGTAAAAATGATCCTATACCTGTTAAATTAATCATAACATTCAACACAAATTTTCACATATGTTGGCAACAATATGTGCAAAAATTTACCAGTAAAATAATATGTATCAAGAATTTTAAGTGCCTGGGACCATGTTGGGCCAATTTATAGTCAATTGCTTTAAGAAGAACAATATTTTACCTATTTAATTTGTTTATAACTCTTGAAATACCTATTTACCCGTGTTAGAAAAAATATGTACAAATAACTTGCTTTTGTAAGAATCTGTTTGCCTCATCTGAAGTTTCCGGTATTAAGCTGGACCAAGTTATAGTCGATTTTTTACAGAAAAGTAATATTACGTCTGCTTAAATTGATTATAACGTTTTAAATAACCTTTACCTATGTAAGAAATAATACATGCTACTAACATACCAATTAAAGAGTTGATGTCTTACATTTTAACTGTCTGAGATTATGATAGGCAAAGTATAAGTCGATTGTTTCCAGAAAATCTACATTACACCTGTTTTATTTGTTTATAACTGTTTTAATAACTTTCTACCTATGTAAGCAATAATACGGAGTGTGTTCAAAAAGTAACGAGAATTTTTAAATTTCGCGGGTTTGGAGAGTCCGCCTGTATACATTTTTTTTTTTTTATGTTGGTACACATGCCCCTGAAGTACAATAAAATTTTAAGCAATATTCATTGCTTACTTTTTAAGTGGCAGCCGCTAACGTTAGATGTATTTTTCGAGCTCGGCGATTTTCGTTTGTGAAAAAAAATGGATCGAAAAATTTGTATTCAATTTTGCGTAAAAAATGAAATAAAGTGAAGTGAAGTTTGTAAAATGTTAACAAAGGCATATGGTAAGTCTGCTAGGAGTAAAGCAAGGATTTACGAGTGGTATAAGCGTTTCCAAGATGGCCGCGAAGACATTGAAGATTACGAACGACCCGGACGCCCAAGCACATCAACAACCGATGAAAACGTGAAAAAAGTGGCATAGTGCATCATAAATTCTTGCCTCAAGGCCAAACAATTAATAAGGAACCCTACCTACAAGTTAAAAGCCGTTTGCGTGAAGCAATCCGCAAAAAACGCCCGGATTTGTGGTAAAACAATTCATGGCTTTTGCACCACGATAATGCACCTGCTCACACTTCATTACTTGTTCGTGAATTTTTGGCCAAAAACAAAACAATAAAGAGAACATTAAAAGGCCGTCGTTTTACAAGCATAGATGACATTAAAAGCGAATCACTGAAAGAGCTAAAAGCTATTACACAGATCGAGTTTCAAAAGTGTTTCGAGGATTGGAAAAAGCGTTGGCACAAGTGTATTATTTTGAAGGGGACAAAATAGATATTAATGAATAAATTAATATTTTTTTCATAAAACGAAAATTCTCGTTATTTTTTTAAGACACCTCGTATATGCTAACCAAAGAGTGTATTATCAATTTAAAGTGTCTGGGATCATGCTGGGTTAAGTTTTAATTGATTTTTTACAAGAAATTGATATTACAGCTGTTTAATTTGCTCATAAATTTTTAAATAACTTTTCACTCGTGTTAGCAAGAATATGTGCTAATAATATACTCATGTAAGAGTATTTGTCTTAAATTTTTGTTTGTACTTACTGAAGGTGTCGTTGTTTTGCGTCGCCAATTGCTGTGTCAGCTCAGTGGCTGCGGCAACTAGTGGCTAATAGACTTTTGTATCGAGCATACGTCTTTTGTATAAATCTCCTTTTTCGTAAGTCCTTTGACGACGATTTATTACCACCCTGCTTCCAAATTAATTTTTCAATAGGTTATGGGCCCAGGAAAGATTTTCCTGCGCAAACAATAATTATTGTAGTACGACTACGGGTTTTTTTACTGTGCGTGAGACAGTGCAAATGTGGATGGTGAGATTGCAACTTTCCTCTCTATCTTTCATGACGACATGTGTTGAATTCGTAGAGTTCACCAAGGCTTAGCGAGAACAATTAAAGACGCGGTCGGGGGGGGGGGAGTGATTTTGCTAGCGTTTGGCGTGATGGTTGTGGACGTTGCGGGGTGTACAT
The DNA here is from genome assembly GCF_036245765.1 of Copidosoma floridanum. NCBI lineage: Eukaryota > Metazoa > Arthropoda > Insecta > Hymenoptera > Encyrtidae > Copidosoma > Copidosoma floridanum. The sequence continues at coordinate 674,292 of NW_028321914.1, read as the reverse complement.
GTGCGATGCAGGAGACGTCCTGATTTGTTGCACAAGCTCGGCCGGCACGGCCCATGGCTTGAACCATCGTTACGGGCCCTGGCTGTCTCTTTCTCTCTCGATCTCTGTCCGTCCATCTCTGGGACACCGCTATGTATGTGTGTGCGCTGCCCGATGCTCGTGTTCGACTAGGCACGCGCGGGCAGGAGCGTGGCTTTGCTTTCTAGGACATGTGCATGTGTGCGTGTATGGGTGTGTTTTTCTTCATTGCATTGCCGTTTATCTCCATTTTTGGTGCACTTATCACTCGGTGACTGCATGTCGAAACGCCTGGACGAACAACAATTCGACGTTATGTCAAAATTATATGCGAAAGCACTCGAAGTGGGCAAGGAGCATGCAAGCGAAGAGGTCACGGCTAAACTGCAAGGCGAGATTATTCTATTTGAGGATCAAAGCAATATCCTTGCTATGATGGGCGGATTTTTTCTCTATGTCTGGCTACCCTGTCTGATCAACACGTTAAGTAAGGCGGGAGTCTGTGAAAACTTGTGTTGAGTTTCACGGGCTTTTGCCTTGCTCTGCTTGTTCAGACTTGTGTTCGGTTGGACCGAGCAGAGCCGGCGATTTTTAACTATGAAAATTTCAATTCTTTTCAGTAAAACATTTGTTCGAGATTCCTAATTCAATAAGGCAGTAGAAATTTTTTCAAAACTGGGTAGAACTAAGTTTACCTCTAACCTTCTTAAGGTTGAAAATAAAAAATTATTTGAGACCAGATCTCTAAAATCTCTTGCATTTTCAAAAAAATGCGTCGAAACCACCAAAAATGATGGGACCATCGGAGCGACTGCTGATAAGACGATTACTGGGATCGTCGGTGAGACTGCTGCTAAGACTGACGGCATGACTGCTAGTACATCTAGTGCTAGAGAAGTAAACATGGAACAGGAAAAGAAACCAAAACTGACTGAAAATGTCCGGGGATAGCGAGAGTCCGAGCAACGAAGACTCTCAGATTTAATCATGTTTAAAGGTACAAGTACACCTTATGAAAATCAAATACATGTCATGAAACCTCCATTTACCTTTGAATACATTCCTGATTAGGACAAATACATAACAAGTTTGACAGTGATGAATAATTATCGCAAATACAAAACCAATTCAGTCAAACAAAATGTCTCTAATGTTCTAGTGCTAAGTATGAAACATGATAAGCTCAGTATGAAGGTCGACAGACTGACTGAACGCTACGTATATCAACGTAGCACATCCACTCGTGAACCCCATGATAAGAACTTATAGGGAATTTGTAGCTAATTTGTAGTAAATTTGTAGTGCGAGAATTGATTTTGTAGGGCCTAAATAACGCCCCATACGCTCGGATGTGCCAACTCGATATCAAGCTACCACATCTTACCGCGATGCGGGGCATTCAGGGGGATGGAAAAAACGATATATTTTGTAGCTAATTTGTAGCTTTCAGATGCATATCACAGATCTAGTCTAGAAAGCACCCTTGCGATAATAGGGGGTGTCACTGAACTCTGAGATCGGCCAAATTTTGCCAGTGCAGTATCGAGCGATCTAGATCGGTCTATAATTAGTATCTAATTTGTAGTTAATCTGTAGTGCGAGAATTGATTTTGTAGGGCCTAAATAACGCCCCATACGCTCGGATGTGCCAACTCGATATCAAGCTACCACATCTTACCGCGATGCGGGGCATTCAGGGGGATGGAAAAAACGATATATTTTGTAGCTAATTTGTAGCTTTCAGATGTATATCGCAGATCTAGTCTAGAAAGCACCCTTGCGATAATAGGGGGTGTCACTGAACTCTGAGATCGGCCAAATTTTGCCAGTGCAGTATCGAGCGATCTAGATCGGTAGCTGATTTGTAGTGAATTCGTTTAGCAAGAGTTAATTCAAATCAAGTTGGCTTGAAAATACTAGTTTTTTCATTTACATTCGTATACGTGTATCTTTACTAACGACTAGAACAAACAATAAATTTGCAGGTGAACAGATTGGACTACGCACATATTGTTTTAAAATGTGTACTTAAAAAAAAAAAATTAGTTGATTTACACAGAATGGAGCTCAAAGGTTACTACTCAAGACGTTTACTGCGTCCTGAGTAAGAAAAATAGAGTTCGCACCTGGTGCACATCAAATCGGGGAAACCACAAGGGGTGAGTGGTGTTTAATTCTATGGGAGCCAATTTAACACGCCATGCTTTTGTATACCTATCTATATTTTATTTAGCATATTTAAGCTACTACTTTAGAGCCCTCCAAGAGTACTTCCTTGTTGTTAAGAAAGCTGATCAGGAGCGGCCAGTAGAAGTGCATTCTATCTCTCTCTAGCCAAGTCCTGATTGGTCTAGCTAACGGAACAGTAGTTTAAGAAGAAAGCGATTTGTATACAGTTAGATTAGCACAGTAAATTTTTTTCTAATTATATAAATAAACAAATACTTAAATTTAAAATTCAGAACAAAATTGGATCTCTAATTAAGAACTTATGAATAAAGGACAAGGGTACTCTCTAAATATCATCCAGTGAAATTCCACCGAAATGGGGTAGTGAAAATCATTCCACTAGAGTTTAGTGAAATTTCACTGATTCAAGTAGTGAAATATTCACTATTTCAATTCAGTAGAACTTTCACCGATGACTTAATGAATGAAGAGTGTAAATTTTCACTGAATCAACAGTGAGAAATCCATGAATCTTTTCCTAAAAATAATATTGAAAATTCAATAGTAATTACACACAAAATTAAAAAAAAGCGTATTTCAGAATACTATATTCGAATATGAATGAATAATAATTTATAATGTATAACATATTGTTGAATAATTGAAACATAGTAATCAATACAAATTTACTTACAAATATGATTTCTAATAGAAAAGTACTTCTAAAAAGTTTTGGCACACCAGGTAATTGAGCCCCCAACTTGCGGCACTCTAGTCAGATGTCTCACCACTTTGGCCATAAGACTAGGGTCTCAAAAATACAAAAAACGTATACTTACCGTGCCAGAACGAATTTAAATACAAGGTCTGATAAATCCAATCAATTAAGACAACATAACTTTTTAAAATGATTTTTGTGGTTAAATTCATCTACTGTTAATATACACATGTCTCCTGTAATACATGTTATCCTGCAAGCCTCGTGTAAACTTATAAGTTTAAACTCACTGCTTAAATCAGTAACGTTTCCACTAGTTTTTCAGTGGGATGAATAAGGCCTTAAAAGATCAGTGGATTTTTCACTAATTCTTCAGTGAAATTTTTTCAACTGGATCAAATAGTGAAATTTCCACTGGATGACATTTACAGAGTAAGCTAATAAATATATCTAACTATTTAACTTGTTTGATCGTTTACTTATCTATTAAGTGCATTTTCTAATATTAGTAATTTTTGATTCAGCGATCCCCGGATCAGGCCAGCGTGTACATGGAATTTTTTTTTTCTCAATAATGAATTAGGATCATTTGCGGATTATTAAAGGTATTTTAAATTGCAATTTAAATGCAACATTTATATTCGTAATGAAATTTTCGACTTTTTTAATAGTTCAATATTTTATACATACTTTATGATTATATTACTATACTTTAAAGTTTTATTTATTCACACGGCAATGAAACAGATGCGCTTTAATTGGCTGGAAATTTGTATAAGGAAGGGTGGTGAGGATGACCAAGAAAAACATAATGATACGAGACGAAGTATCAAATAACGATCAGTAAATTAGCTTAAAAAATATTCAGTATCAGTTGCTGTATGTGAATATCTGAACAAGTATTACCGAATTACTTTATGATATAAAAGAATAACTATGATACATAGCAATAAAGAGGATCTAACCCAATAAAAAAAAACTTATCTATATGTACGATTTACATAGATATACTTTTACGCGGATGTAGAGTCATGAAACAAAATTGATTTCGATCCATATGGATTTTTTTTATTGGGAACATTGCTTTTTATGCAAGATGATGTTAAAAACTACAGATTCATCACGTCACAAATATTTTAATTGTTGGGCAGTTAAGAGATTTATTCAAGAACTTTGAATGAAGCGCTCACGGCATTTTAGTAGTATTGCCAGTAATTGTCCTGAGCAGCTTTAAGTTGTCTTCTTAAATAAAACTAAAGGCAAAAACAAAGGCCTTAAAACAGAAACAGAGAAAATAGCGCGACATGGCAGAAAAAGTATGAATAATTTTTTTTTAATTTGCTCGAATACTTAGATTCGGATTGTACACTAAGTCCCTTTTTTGTTTTAAGGCCTTCAATTACAGTTTTCTTTATTCCAAAATTCGATTTATTTTTGACAGCGCACAAACCTCAATATCAGGAAATTTCTTTCTGGCAGGTTTTTTAACACGAAAGTAATAAGAAAAATAGTAGAAATCAAGGCTTTCCGTAAAAAAATTTTATATAATAGTCGATTATACAATGTCGATGCTCCAGATGAAGACTATACCGTTTCGTCGTCCCAGGCAAAGACTATGCTCTTTTTCGTAGTCTAGACGAAAACTATGCTCTTTTTGGTCCCAGACGGACGAATACTATGCCTTTTTCTCGAGCCCTGACGGAAACTAAGCCCGTTTTTCTAGTTTATACGAAAACTATACCCTTTTTTTGGTCCTGGACGAAAACTATGCCTTTTTTTTCGAATCCAGGCGATAACTATGCCATTTTCTCGTGTTCTGACAAAATATGTGGTCTTTTTTTTAGCTTGGACGATAATTATATTTTTTTTTCTAGGTATGAATTATTTTTTCTGTTCCAAAACGATTACTCAAATATTTTGCGATAATTTAAAGTATTCTAATTACAAACCTTAATGCAAGGTGAGCTTAGCTACTAACAGCTATTTTATTATGGTAACTCTTCGTGAATCATGCTAGTATTCATTCGAACTCCGAAAAAAAGGCGTAGTCTTCGTCCAAACTATAAAGTAAAAGGCATAGTTTTTGTCTGGGCCTAGTAAAAAGGCATCGTCTTCGTCCAGGCTTCGAAGCAGGGCACAATCTTCGTCTGGGGCGTCGGTATCTTACTAATGTATAAAGCAGAAGCGCTAAAACCGTTGTATTCGCTAACCGCAAAAACTACTGAACCGATTTTGTTGAAATTTTGCACACTGATTCATGATACTTCCTAGATGGTTTTAGTATAGTTTTTATCTTAACAAATTTAATAACATTAGCAATAAATGAGCTCAAAGTTTTGCAAAAATATGCCAGCTTTTCACTTTAGTTCAGTAAAATCTGCTAGGTGGCGTCGACATAAAATCGAAGCTACCTGCAACATAATTAAATAAGTGTAGTTATAATACGCTGGAGCGTCTCCATAGTGTTGTAGTCGAGCTTCGGCAACTCAACGAACTGTATTAAGAATGCTGATAATAGTCTTGCAGCTGGGTATCCCGGTTACGGACGACACTCTTCTGTAAGGGGAAAGGGACCTAAGTTTCTATTCACCCTGAATCTCGACGAGTGCGATCAAAAAATAATTCATCCCAACCGATGACGTCTCTGGCATAATACCAGGAGACATATCTAGCTAGAGCACAATCTGCACCAACTCTTCAGAGTTGTGTGGCAGTCCCACCATCCTGCCTGGTGCAGTTATTGAATTTTTAGCTACAAACGTAAGCCAGGGAAAACAGCTCTAAAGAGCAAGGGCAGCCACAACGGCTACCTTTTTAGTCGTCGCGTCCCTAACGCGCTTACCCACATGTTCCCGTCTAACGATAAGCGGTTGGTTATCCGGGGAACGACCCGAGACGAGATATTCTTTGATCAGCAGCGTATCTCCCTCTATCACAGTCTCCGTATATCGAGACTCCTAGGGTAAGAATCAAGCAACCGTAGCCAGCTCTTCATCATCAGGAATAAGAATAGCCTGGAAGTTTCACCACTGGCGCTTTTTAGGGCCATTGTAAGTATTTACGTTTCCTACTTAACCATCAATTTCATCGGTTCTTTTTAGCATCCACCTAAGTGTAAACTACCTTGCCAACAAATACATTTTTATTACCATTTCTGGAAGCGATTCGTCAACTAAAAGACTATACTAACTAAAGACGGGCTCTATTAAACCAAGTCAGCCATTCACTAGCAGACGTCACCTGCGGAGTTGTTCTTCGCAAGGCTGGAAAACCCGGTGACCGACAACCCCATATTACCCTCTCGACTCTAAGAATTCGACCAGGAATCACTGATCCTCTCCAAAGTCTGCGTTGGGCAAACCTATGACAGCTATGAAGGAAAAAAAATTGAGCCAACGGGACAGCCTCCAGTAGACAAGTATTACTAACCAATCTCCCCATCTAAGATCACCAAAACAACTGAATCTGCAAATAAAAAAGGTGCTTTAGACACCAACGTCTTCGACATTATACCGGGAGACGTTGGGAAAGAGCACTACAACTAGCCCCAAAGCATCGGACTTTGTAATTTTTCTCCCGATTAGTCTGGGTTTTTAACAGCAGGCCAGAGAAGATCACCCTGAGGTATCCAGGCAGTCACAATTGCTGTTAACTGCAGTCAAGAAAGAGTTAACTTAAGAAGCTCACCGGTCTTTTTTAGGGCCATCGGACGTCGAACTACCTTGCCAACAAATATATTAGAACTTATCAAAGTTGACAGAAAACAGCCTTTAGGGGTCACACAAATTTTAAGCATGCCAAAAGTCGCAAGAGGGTGAATCGGAAGAAAAACTTCAAGTGTATCTAATAAATACAATTTTACTTAGGCGTCAAGAAACTGACGCAGAAAATTTATCGAGATTGAGACAGCAGCGTCGAAATTAACAACTAAAGAGTCCATTACGCGAAAGATCAGCTTTTCATTGTACCCTCACAGCAATCTCTGAAATCTTTAAAGATCCTACTTCAGATTTTTAAATAAGTAGAAAATGTTTTTGTGTTTTTGTGGCAATAAAACTGTAGGGTTTAAGGTCCAGGACTTTGTTGCTCTGGTAATAAAGTTGTGAGATATGAGAAAAAAAATTTTTTTTGAATATAAATTTTTTGGGGATTTAAAATCTTAACAGCTTTAAAAAATAGCCGTTTTCATGAATTACACGGGAGAAACTGTAAGTCAACGGCTTCTTATGGCCACCGATTATTTTATGGCATAAAGAACGCACAGTACTTTTTAGCATAATAATTTTTTTTAATTTTTACACCTCATTATTTAACTAAATAAACTATATGGATTTCGAAAAAATATGTTTTTAATAAGAAGATTTTTGTTCTTAGATGTATCAGGAATATGTGTAAAATTTCTAACTGAAAATGTTTCACATTACATGTCAACACACTACGCTGTTTTATTTAGTAAGTATCGGGCGAAGCCGAGACGGGGGGCTGCTAGTATATTATATGTAAGAGATAATATCTATATTGTATAGACAATAGATAATAATGGACTGTGATTCAGCAAAACTCATTTTATTTTTAAAGTTATACTTTTTTAAATTTTTTTTTCAATTTTTTTTTAGAGTATTATTAAAAAAAAAAACAAATAACGGTTTCTCGAATTTTTTTGGTTTTTCTTTTAATATCTTCTGACAAACTGACTCTAACGCCTCGGTCAAAGAAAGTGCTAATTCAAAATTACCTGGAAAGAAGCGCTAACTAAAAATTTACTCTAAAAAAGAGCTAACTTAAAATTGCCTGAAAGAAAATGCTAACTAAAAAAAGGGTTAGGGAAGGCGCTCAGAGAGATTTATTCCGTAATAAAGATTGAAAAGGCACAGAGTTTGAATCATCTCATCAATTTTGCAGTTGTTGAAATGGCCCTTAAAAGCTATTATCTTTAGAATTTAGTGAGCTTTCACACGATCACTTATGACTATTATTTCTTACATGTTTTTTGTACAAAATATATATTGCTCTTCAACCTAAGAATAAAAAATAACTTTCTTTAAGTCAATTTTTTTGTTAACGCTTTCTTTGTCCAAGGTGCCGATTTGATCCAAAACATGTATACCCGCTTCCTACTTTTTTCTTATTATTACGTAAAGAAACATGGCAGGAAGAATTGTCTCAGGGGAACACTACACAACATATACTACACGGTGTAATTCATTGAAGATATTTACATTCAATAAAAATTAAAGTATTGAATTAATACAGAAATAATAACAGTAATTGACAAAACTAGTATTATTCATACAATACATGTTTGTTTAAGGAGACTTTATCGTCTTTGATGTATTCAACCAAGAAGAGGAGAACCATGCAGTTACACTGAACCAACTGTATAAATGTATAAAAAATCCCTTAAACGGAAAAGAAGAAATTTTTCTTGTTGGTATTGTCGGTTTTAAAGGAATTGGAGGATTAAGACGCCGTAGTAATGATAACTGTACGACCAATCATTATGTGTCATACATTTACCGTCGTGGTAATACCTCTTGGATGGAGGTAGATGATTTAAAAAAATCGTCGAGTTTTCGAGCGCGTAATTACAAAGTTGTGCCACGGCTGTTACTATATGTAAAAAAAATATAGTTTTTCTATTTTCTTATTTATTTACTGTATTTGATTTAATTTACTTTTAACTGTCGTTAGTTATTATAACTCTTTCAGTTTACACTTACATCAGTAAATATATAATATCAAAGTATAAATTCTGTTACATGCACAGTGTATCCAAATTTTATGAGTACTTGCTTCGCATACAGATGTATCTATACACTAATACGTAAATAAATCTCGAAATGAAAGATCTTCAACACTCGATGTCTAGAAATAATATACAATAGAACACTGGCGACATTTGGCCGATCTCAAAGTTCAGTGACACCCCCTATTATCGCAAGGGTGCTTTCTAGACTAGATCTGTGATATACATCTGAAAGCTACAAATTAGCTACAAAATATATCGTTTTTTCCATCCCCCTGAATGCCCCGCATCGCGGTAAGATGTGGTAGCTTGATATCGAGTTGGCACATCCGAGCGTATGGGGCGTTATTTAGGCCCTACAAAATCAATTCTCGCACTACAAATTTACTACAAATTAGCTACTAATTATAGACCGATCTAGATCGCTCGATACTGCACTGGCAAAATTTGGCCGATCTCAGAGTTCAGTGACACCCCCTATTATCGCAAGGGTGCTTTCTAGACTAGATCTGTGATATGCATCTGAAAGCTACAAATTAGCTACAAAATATATCGTTTTTTCCATCCCCCGGAATGCCCCGCATCGTGGTAAGATGTGGTAGCTTGATATCGAGTTGGCACATCCGAGCGTATGGGGCGTTATTTAGGCCCTACAAAATCAATTCTCGCACTACAAATTTACTACAAATTAGCTACAAATTCCCTATAAGTTCTTATCATGGGGTTCACGAGTGGATGTGCTACGTTGATATACGTCTGAACGCTACTATGAGAGGTCAGAAATAGAAACCTTTATTAAAGCTGACGAGAAGTTCAATGAGCTATCGAACATTGTGACCAAGGAGCTTACGGAGTAGAAGGGCATTCTCAGAGAGATAATGAGGAAACTCGATGCACTAGGTCCAAACCTGTCTGGCAACAGACGCTCAAGAAAAAGTAATAACCAAGTAAAATTCAATGCTTTACATACTTACTCAGCGGATGAATTTTTGCAAGGCATTAACTGCAACTTTAACTTCACTGAATCAAACAGGAGACAGACTACAAATGCGCCTGATTTTCGTAGTGATTTGTCTCGTGAGGACTGCAAATCGAAAATATTATAAAAGATAAGTCTATAAAATACGACTACAAGTTGGACAAAAATACTCGGCAAGAAGTATTCCTTGACAAACTCATGTCTGAGTTATGGGCTAAAGACCTAGCTAACACTATTGACAAGTTAACTAAACCACAACCCTATCTGACAGAAAAAGTAACAGAAAAACACAAAACTGTTGTGCGCAATATCCTAATAAGTAGAAATAGTGAAGATTGTGATGTTAAAACTATCAATATTCAAGATCCGATTTGACTCTTAACGAGAACCAAAGAAATCAAACGTAGCGAGTCCAACTTGACGACTAACGCCATTAGAAAGAAGTTATACACAGTTAAATGTAACCTCACAAGGGAGACTGCATCTCAGTTTCATAATCGTTCTGAAGATTTAGTGAGACAGTTTAACCATAATGCACAGAACAAAATCCTGCCTGAGGATGAAAAATGTGATGGTTTCTATAAAGCCATTGTTGGCTTTATCTGTGACTCGCATATACTTAATTTTGTAAAAAAAAGTAACAATCAAGGAATACTAAATTATAATAATCTTGAAAGGAACTTTCTAGACGCTGAAAACCACCGTGCAACCTAGAAACTGCAACAGAGACCGATAACTGCAAACAGAGCTGAGACCGATGGCAATCAGGAAGGGGACTGATGCTACAAGTGCGATGCCCATGGTCACAAATCTTGGGACTGTCAAAGGACAGAAGGTAGCAAACAATGCCATGTAAGCTCTTTTTCTTGAAAGTGGTAAGCTGGATGCAGAGATGAATCAAATAACAAATGAAATAATAATAACAAAAGCTGGGATTGTAAAGTTAGTGATGAAAAAGAGAAAAGAGATAGTCACAACTTCAGAAATCAAAATAACAAGCGCAAAAATAACTCGATAACGACAATGAGCCCAAGAAATCCAAAATTGACAGCAATAAAAGTAGTGATGATTCTAATAATACATTCTCCAATAAAAAATCCGGCAACAATAAAGGTGAGTTGAAATCTGAAGATGTGACCGTTTCATCTTTGTTTTCTTATAAATCCGATGGTGATCTAGTTTCAACTTCTGATTCTAAAATTTCGATCAATTTTATTGCTGATTCTGAAGCAACTGAGCACTTGGTCAATTCTAAACTATATTTAAATAAATTCAAAGAGACTGATTCTACCATTATTAAATGTGCAAATGGAGACCCAGCAACAGACTTGAAAACACTGGGTGAAGGATTGATTGTAGGTAAAAATGATAATAATGTTGTGAGACGGAACATATTATCTGTGCTGAAACGCTTGCTAAAAATCTCTCATTCCGTAGGAAATTTGTTGAGTCTCAGGTAACTATGTATAGATAACGAAAAAATCGATGTATACGACCTCAAATCCATTGAAATATTTTTAAACGGAGTATATAAAGAACCCTATTAGACTACAGAATTGAAACTTGACAGTACATGACGTGACAGTAATACGGATATGACAAACAAAAATAGAACCAAAATCGATTTTCAATATTCGATTCATGACCGAAAACTACATGATGTAAATGAACTTGAATTTTCGGAAATATCAGTTAATGAGGGTCCATTTACAAGTAGCTATGAGAAATTTGACAAAAACAACAAAGCCATGTTGTGGCATGTGAAACTGGGCCATGCCTCACTAAACTATTCGAAGAAATTTCAGAGGCGATTTCCAGATATTCAAGATATCAGGGATGCAAAATTTAACCAAGAAACCTTTTTTAAAAACGATAAGAGCTGGATTAATGATACCGTTGGAAGTCATATATTCCGATCTTATGCGACCAATAAGCCCTCAAACTTTTCTTAAAGGCTACAGATTTATAGCTGTCTTCATAGACGATTTTTCGAGACTGACTCTGGCGTACCCCATGACATCCAAAAGTGACACTGGATCGTACTTGCAAAAATTCGTAAGAACAACCCGATGAAATGATATACTATTTGAGAACGATTAAAGGCACTGAATTCACATGAAGATAAACAGATTGCTTGCAATCACGAGGATCTTGAGGAAAATGTGACAGCTTAATGTTGCGGAACTATCAGGACTCACGAAAAACTACTCCATGCCCTACTGGCAAAGCTACGCATGAACCCATCTTACTTAAATGAAGCTATGCATGCGGATGATAAGACTGACTGCAAATGGGCTATTGAAGCAGAACTTTAATCCATGTACAAAAATTCTTTGTATGAGAACTTATAGATAGACCCAATCGAGACAGAAAGAAACAAAAGCCTAATGTAATCGACTGACGTTGGGTATTTAAAAGAAAATGTGACGGCAATGGGACGGTGAAATATAAAGCAATACTGGTAATCAGAGGATTCAAAGATAAAAACTCCTTTGATTTACAAGAAACATATGCACCCGTATCGAGACTGGCCCTAATTAGAACAGTGCTAACTGTAATAAACAAGCACAGCCTGGACGCTTGTCAACTAGACGTCAAAACAGCCTTCATAAATAAAATCACACAAGATGAAATATTTGTGGAAATTCCAGAGGGAGTGAAATGCTGAGAGAAACAGACAGAAAAACAAAAGTGTGCAAATTAAAACGAGCCCCTTATGGGTTAAACGTTAGCTCTAAACTTAAGAATGAGTGATTTACTGAGACTGCTATAAAAATCGGCTCAACTGCCTACCCAAGTGAACCTTGTCTGTTTACCCGCATAAGTGCAGACAAATTCCTACTTCTTGTGTTGTAGGTAGATGACATGTTAATGGCTAGCAATGATCGGCTGAAACTTGAAGAAATCAAGAAAGGACTGTAGAAGGATTTTGAAATGACAGATCTGAGTTAAACTGATCTAGGTATTGAAATAAACAGAGACAGAAAAAATAAAGTAATTACGTTGACACAGCGGATGTACACTGAAAAGATTTTATGATAGTTTGGATTTAAATAATTTAAGCTTTGTAAAACACCAATGGTCACAAACCGTGTGGTAAATAAATCTAGAAAAGACAGGAAAGATACTGATGACAACAAAATTCTGACCGAGACCTCAAATCTTAAAAATGTGCCGTACCGAGAAGCGGTAGGTAGTTTACTTTACTTGGCCAACAAGGTAAGACCAGATATATCTTACGCAGTCAACATCACTAGCAGACATCAGATTAAACCTACCGAAAAAGACTAACTAAGAATAAAAAGAACATTTCGATATCCATCCAGAACCAGAAGCAAGGAACTGACATTCTGTAAAAAACAGGACAATCTAGAGGCTTTTTCAGATGCGAGCTTTGCTGATTACATAGTATGGAGACCTCGTAGCTTGTACACATAAGCAAACGTATGTTGCCTTGTCGACGTGTGAAACAGAATACGTAGCTCTCAGTAAAGCTTGTCAGGAAATAATGGCACTGAACAATTCACTTACATTAATTGTAGACGCAAACTTCTTCCTAATGACACTCTGGTGTGACAATACACCAGCTGAAGTAAACGCGAATACTTTAGGAAGCGAAGAATTGGGGCATTTGCTAAAGTGAAGCAAGATTATGTCAAAGAAAAGATCTTTATGTAGATGGTAAAAATGAAATGGGTTCCATCCAAAGATCAACTCGCTGACATTTTCACTAAACCTTTATCAATTGAACTTCACGAGAGACTGACAAGACTGATATTGAACAATAATAAATAGATTGTTTATTTACTGTTTCTTATTTTGTATGTTACAGAAAAGCAAAAGTATTAAAGATGCCCGTTTTCATCGAAACAACTGTGAATGAAAGTTTTTTCTTTATATAAAGAACTGACTTTGTATTCAATAAAATACATGTTTTTACTTGTTGGCAATAACATCTGCTAATAATCAGCTACTGTAAAAACGTGTATCTAATTTGTCTACATCTTTTTAAATAACTCTTTTCGCATGTTAGCGATGATACGTGCTAATAAATAATCGATACATTGCGTATTCAATTCGTTTATAACTTTTGACCCGTGTCAACGTCAATGTGTTCTCATAATATACTAATAAAACATTTTGTGTTTTTAATTTTAAGTTTCTGGGATCATACTGGGCTAAGTTATAAATGATTTCACATAAGACAGTAATATTTTTTTGGTCTAATTTGTTTATAACTTTTTTATTTGCCATATACTTGCATTGAATAAAGTTTACATACCTATTCTATATTGTTAATATATATTCTATAGCCTCTTGACACCACCTATGCGACCCTGGCTGGCTGGCTGCTATCTCTAGCAACCAATTTAAAGTTCATGTTTTTCTTCAATGCAGTAGTTTCATTATAAGCAATACATTGTTTTATACTGTTGTGATTGAAATAAAATTGACAGATATTGGTGTGCATGAAGTAAGAAAAAGAATAAGTCTTGTAGGATTTTCTGGTTGTTGTTTAAAGACTTTGTATAAATAAATTAAGTGCATACTTATTTTACTCTCTAAAATGAATTATTTCATCTATATTTGCTGCTCTTTTACAGTGAATACTTATTATATTACTTTTGGGATATAGTCTAATTAATTGTGCAATGATTGAGTATATTAATAAAAAAGCATAAAAGCGTACTGAGAACTCTATTTAATCTTATCTCTAAAATGTTTTTTTTACATACTTTCCTATATGACATAGCCCAGCAGTTAGCTCCAGCTTTTAATAATAATAATTCATAATAATACAAACAGTAATAGTAATACTGATAATAATAATACTAACAGCAACAACAACAACAACAACAACAACAACAACAACAACAACAACAACAAGAACAAGAACAGCAACAGCAACAACAACAACAACAAGAATGAGAATAACAACAATAATAAAGATAATGATAATATTGAGTAGAATCCTTGGGCTAAGGCAGTCGGACTACAGGGCGAGTCCTCCGGGTGGCGGATGAAGGTAAGCTTCCCACGGGTGTATAGTTCCGTGGCACTGCAGAGGTAAGAGCATGTTCCCACGGGTGGTTGGATAAAAAAAAAAAGTTTATGTATACAAGAACGCCAAGAAGAAGACCTTGCTAAATAATTTTGGGTAGGTTTTCGAATGAAACTAAAAATCAGTGACGCTAATGAAAACATAGTACTCCAAGCGGTAACCTTTCAGAAGGAATCCGCCGACTTCTCGATTGCTACATTTTGTCGATTTCTTAGTCCAGTCCACGCTTGCTTATATGACCAAAACCATAATAAAAAATAGTGTAATAATTTATCAAATTGACAACAAGTGTTTAACCGTTCTAATGTATGAATATCTTACGTTATGGGACAGTACTATTTCAAACATTCCCACTCTGCTTGGAATCTGAAGAAGATATTTACTTCATTATTAAGTTTTTTTTGTGGCACTACAAAAGGAAAAGTTGTTCGACGTCGTTATGCCTTTCGTAGGGATAAAGTATACAAAATTTAATAACAATCCTACTTTTGTGAAGAAAGTTACAGCGCATTTTTCATCGAAGTTAAACATTTTTTGTTGTATACGTATGTTTATTAATTGAATGATGTTCTTTTTCATCATTCTACAAATGTCAGTAACATTTAGTGTTGCAGACTTATAAATGATGAACTATACCAAATTTTAAGCACTCCTATTTTTGATTAGAGAATTGAGACAATTGAAAGTATCCAATAAAAATTGATAAAAAGTATTTTTATCGGTTTCTAGTCAGTTTTTGCACTTGGAAAACCACATAAAATGCAGTAACGTTCAGAACTTAATATTTTTCTCATGTGTATTTTCAAACCAGCACAAGATTAAATATATGACAATCTGCAATTTAAAGTCACACAATCTGGATGGCAATACTACAACTAGGGGATTTCAGTATTTAACATAATATTGAAATTAATTTTTTTTTTTAATTACAATTCCATGTCAAATAGTCGAACCCTACCGTTTTGATGTTGACATCCGGATGGTGGGACCTAACGTTACTCATTAACTTGTGTTTAATCTTGTGCTTAAAAAAAACCAGTAGACAGTGGGTGCTTAGGTACCCAAGTAATAAGTTATACTTTTATAAAATAATATGGCAAATAATATAATTACAAATATAGGTATACTTCGTATGAAACGATATTATGTACAAAGATGGTGCAATTATCGTTGGAATGAGTATACTACGTTAGTTGGGCGTGGTTTCAATAAATATTTTAATCTCTAATAAAAGAACAATCATAAACAATATATTACGGCACAATACAACAAAAATAATATATAGGCTGACCAGTACGAGACTGTGCTCTTTCATCGAATCTTCTGATGGTTTCAAAACGACTTCCTAAGAAAATAAAAAATACCCTTATAATATAGCAAATCGTTCAACTGTACCCTTTTTCATATGTTTAATTTAAAAAATTTGCAATTCAACATGTAACCATATGGAAAAATCACTGTAAATTGAATTTATAAGGTTTATATAGAGCTACCATTTTTTGTTCGTATGAAAAATTACTTTTCGATTAACCTGTTTTATTTTTAAATAGATCAATAATTTTTTTTTTTTTTTTTTCTTTTTTTAATAACACAAAAAAGAAGGGGTCAAGTATGCGTACAAGCGTGTATGTAAGTTCATCCTTATAAGAAAAATAATTTCCAGTCTTGCAGCGTATATATTTGCGCTCTTCCCACCTCTCTGAATTTTGTTCTTAATTACAAAGAAAAAATTGGGAAAAAAGAAAACGTAATAAAAATTAATTGTTATATTTATACAGTATGGAAATTTTTTTTTTATTTATAAAAATTCTGTAAAAATGTGACAAAATTCTAAGAACAATAGTTTAAGTTTATTTATTTTCCTATCTTAAAAAAACAATGGGTCACGTGATGAAGCCTGTTTATTCGTTGTGTGATTGGCTGAGACTGATCAAGCGCGGGTAGATTTGAAAATGAGATTTTCGCAGCCCCCTAGTAAACGTAAAAAATTAATTATAAATAAATGAATGTTCTAAATTTTTGAAAAAAACATGTACCAATAAAAATATATTTTATTAAATAACTCATTTATTCAATGTTAAATGAAACTAAATGAATGAATACACGAAAAAAAAATTTACATTGAAAACAATTTAAATTGGAAATAAATTACGAACTGCAAGATAAAATGAAGTAATCGGTATTTCTATGTTGGGCTCCCTCATAACAGAGTGGGTAAAGAGCTCGCCCAGTGTGCAAGAGACCAAGGGTTCAAATCTTTTTGGAAACTGTTCAAAATGTAAAATTCAAAATGTATTGTGTGATGATGTGTGGCGTGGTGTCGTGATATGATGTTGTGTGGTTTACTGGGAACCGGAAGTACGCTAAGAGGGGCGGGGCGAAGGGGAAGAATCAAGAAAAATACACTTCCGTGGCACTTTTTCTCTAGGTCACCAATCTGAAATCATTAATTTACTCTGTAGGGCAGACCGCGCCTATAGAAGTATAACTTCAACAAAGATGTTAGGAAAATTAACTTTGAAACTTCATTGTGTTGTAGGTTGTGCTGGAAGCCGACAAAAATATTTTTTATTCTTTTTCATTCGACACTTTCACTTGGGAAGGCTGAAGATATAAGCAGCAGAATAGATCCGAAGAGTGAAAATGACGAATGGGAGCGACCAATCAGCGCTATTCATCTATTTGATCATTCGCCGGATGCCCTGTTTACATAGAGCGGAATCGAAAAGTTATTCAATGTTGTTGTACGATGCTCAGAAGGGAACTACACGAAATTTGAAGAAAAAAAAAAAAAAAAAAAAAATGTTTTTGTAATGAATAGAAAAGTTAGTTTTTTTTGGAAATTTTGTATTTTTTGTTGTTAACGTTCTTTTATTTATTAAGTGTTATTTTTGAATTTTCTACATACCTACTGTAGTAATTTGGTGTTGTAAATAAAAAAAGGTTATACTCTACTAAATTTTGAAGCAATCTTATATTTAGTTAGAGTTGCAGCCAATTGTTTGTCGAACAAGTTAATTTATCGCTAATGATGTCTAATTATTTACTTAATTACAAAAATTATCAATTTTCTGACACAAAAATTGTTGTGTGTGATGCACCTTATGTATAGCCATGAACTATTCCAAATTTCAAAGAAATCCTTTTTTTGCAAAGAGAATTACAGCTGAATGTAATGTAGATTTTAAAGTCTATTATTTATGTTTATTTAGACAGTACAAAGTTACTAACAGTTTTATCATGGCCGCATCTGTAGATATGTTAGTCCATATTTTAGAAACGGAGAAAGAGCAGTTGAGGATTTAAATCTTATTTAGTTAAAAATTTTTTATTACGTTGTTGAGCGCTGCATGTAGTACCTACATCGGGCTAATTCCGTCAGCTAGCTTTAGCTTTGTCGCTGATTGGCTATTAGGTATTATGGCGGAGCTCTTAATCACTATGGGACCTACACCTTTTCGTCTACCACCTGTACATGAGAAAGTTGTCATAAAAGTTTTTTTTATTCTCATCTAATTTGGAACTTTTCCACTGAAACTTTTTCCTAGCTTGAACTTCCCTACCCATATCTTTTTGTGGACGTTTCTGAACTTTATAATCCGTGCACTATTAATTCTTATTGAACATGAAGAAGAGATTTCTTAATTATTTACTTAATTTCAAATGAAATCGTTTGAATATCTAGCATCATCATTTACAAAGCTTAAACATACTTTTAACACGCGCAGTAACTCGGAAACTAAATATGGATACCCTCATAAAAATATGGTATTTCCAGTAAAAAATTATTGTTTCTTACAAATTTGTAAGGTCAAATCATCAATTTGCAGCACCACAGCTATTGTCTTTTTTCAAAGCTGTAATTATATGTATATATATATATGTATATATATATATTTGTGACCAACGTTGAACCTCCCGGTACATAAGTGCGCAGGAATCAAAATTCAGTGAACTTACCAAAATTTTGGTAAACCTGCACTCGACCTCCTGGGTATCCGGCATAGGCTGACGAAGTTGCGCACCACGTAGACTGCCAGCTCGCGTGTGCTGGGAGCCAGCTAAGCTCGAGATAGGGCTGGCCTGGAGGTAGAAGCTCTTCAGACCCATAGGTACAAAAGAATCATCAGATGGCGGATGGCATTGCTGATATTTTTGAGGGTGCTGCTCTGGTAGGGGCTGCCGGCTACCCACTGTGCCCATACTGGTGCTATTACGGTCACTAGTAGGTACTGTATTGGTTAACAAGCACTTACGAACATGCTACTCCGTCAATAATGAACCCTTTTTCCTCGATTCTCTCCCGTGACTCAGCTCTAGACGATATTTGCTGTATATTATATATACGTTATCTGTAGTACTCTGTTATTTACATTGCTAAGTAATGCAATAGTGTTGTCGTTCATGCTAGAATATATAGTTGCTGTCTATACTTTGTGTGCAACAGGTAGTAGCTAGCAACTCAGCTAGAATCAGTCACATTACTGCATTTGAAACTGTAAAAAATAATGCTTTTGGCTTGAAGAACGACATAGCTTTACATTCAGTTAAGTTAAGCCATGTATTCTCACGCGCAAAAATATTTTCGTTCAAGCTTGCATGATGACTTACCACTCGAATAAATGGTTGGCACTGTCGACAGCAGGGGCTTTATCTTGGAAAAGTCAAGTGTCCACTTTAGACTTTAGACGTATTTTGGTCATCTGCACATGTGCAGAAGTTAAATATTGGTTTCTGCACATGCGCGAACAGTGAAAAATGCACCTTTTAACTTTCTTAAAATAAAGCCCCAGCTCAGCAGTAGCAAAAATTGAAAGGTTAATCTCGAAATAATTATATTGAACAATCAACTACACACCACACACTAGCTATATCAGGGGGGGGGGTCTTATGTTGGCGAAGTAGGCTGCAGTCACATGGGTGGCATGCAATCTGTCCTACTACGCTGATTGGCTGCTGTAAAGCCTCGCGCTGATTTGCCACGGGTAAAGTGGTCGATTGAACTGCCTAAGGCCTATTCTATAACACCATCCTAAAAGTATTACCGAACGCACACCGCCAAATTCAAATAAGGTCTAAAATCACAAGCGCCTTAAACCAAATAACCCTGCAGTTACTTGACTATTAATAAAAGTTTCAATAACAAGATGACCCAGGTTATTTACTTAACCCTTTATCATCATTAGAAATGACTCAAACATAACATAAGCACCTATAACCAAGTTACCCGGGACGTTTACAAGCCACTTTGTTATTTAAGGATGGTCAAGACGTATACAAAAATGCAGAGAACTTACTCAAAATTTATACCCTTACAGTTAAGCTCACTAAGAACGTTCCTGAATTTTCTCAATATTTTATATGGTACATTTTTTTATTAAAAAATACTGCAAGATCAGATTCGGGGAGAGGTAAGTTAACCCATGCTTCAATAGTAAACATGTATACTGTTTTCGCAAAAACAGTTCTTGCAGGTTAAAAAATGCAACGATTCGTTCAAAAAAATTATATTAATACAATCTAATAATGAGGGATTAATTTGTCATCTTAAAACACACATGTTATGACCTACTGTATAAAAAATTTTAATAAAGAAGCTCATACATTTTGAGTCCACGAGAGAATTGCAAATAGGGATTAGTAGAGAGATTGCTGACTGCCACACTGCCAGCGTTGGGTTAGGCAGATTCAATATCGGAACTTTTTCCCTAGATCGTATATGTAGCTATACGATCTAGGGAGAATGTTCCGTCGAGCAGACAGTACAGCAGTGAAGGGGCATTACTAAAGACACGCGGAAATTCAAAATTGTAATATTAATAACACAAGCGACTATCACCCAATGACCCGGGGCGCTAACTGGCCACTCTGTTGAATAAATAACTTTTAATAACACAAGCGCCTATCACCCAATGACCCGGAGCGCTAACTGGCAACTCAGTTAAATAAATAATTATTAATAAATAACACAAGCGCCTATCACTCAGTGACTTGGAGTGCTTACTGGCCACTCTGTTAAATAAATAATTATTGATAACACAAGCGACTATCACCTCATGACCCGGGGCGCTTACTGGCCACTCTGTTAATTAAATAATTATTATTAACACAAGCACCTACCACCCAATGACCCGGGGCGCTGACTGGCCACTCTGTTAAATAAATAATTATTAATAACACAAGCGCCTATCCCCCAATGACCCGGGGCGCTTACTGGCCACTCTTCTAAATGAATAATTATTAAAATAACACAAGCGCTTATCACCTCATGACCCGGGGCGCTAACTGGCAACTCAGTTAAATAAATAATTATTAATAAATAACACAATCGCCTATCACTTAGTGACTTGGAGTGCTTACTGGCCACTCTGTTAAATAAATAATTATTAATAACACAAGCGACTATTACCTCATGACCCGGGGCGCTTACTGGCCACTCTGTTAAATAAATAATTATTAATAACACAAGCGCCTATCACCTAATGACCTGGGGCGCTAACTGGCCACTCTGTTAAATAAATAATTATTAATAACACAAGCGCCTATCACCTATTGAGCCAGGGCGCTTACTGGCCACTCTTTTACATAAATAATTATTGATATAACACAAGCACCTATCACTTAGTGACTTGGAGCGCTTACTAGCCACTCTGTTAAATAAATAATTATCATTAACACAAGTGCCTATCACCTAATGACCTGGGGCGCTTACTGGCTGCTCTTTTAAATAAACAATTATTAAAATAACACAAGAGCCTATCACTTCATGACCCGGGGGAGCTTACTAGCTACTATTAAATAATAAATTTTCAAGGAATTACAAGAGCACCAGTTAAACAGATCTTTGTCGTACTAGATAGGCAATCAATTTTGTGATATGTGTACTTATGTTATCAATCAACTATTTATTATTTAATAGTGTTGCAAATAAGTGTCCTGGATCATCAGGAAAAAGGTGCTTGAAATTTTCATTAATAATTATTTATTTACTAGATTTGCAATTAGCGCCCCAGGTTATACGGTGATAAGTGCTAGTGTTATTATAAATGATTAATTCAACAGAGTTGCCAGTAAGCACCCCGGGTCATTGGGTGATAGGCGCTTGTGTTATTTTAATAATTATTCATTTAAAAGAGTGGCCAGTAAGCGCTCCAAGTCCCTTAGTGATAGGCGCTTGTGTTATTTTAATAATTTATTATTTAAAGGAGTGGCCAGTTAGTGCCCCGGGTCATTGGGTGATAGGCGCTTGTGTTATTAATGATTATTTATTTAACAGAGTGGCCAGTAAGCGCTCCAAGTCACTGAGTAATAGGCACTTGTGTTATTTATTAATAATTATTCATTTAACTGAGTTGCCAGTAAGCGCCCCGGGTCATAAGGTAATAGTCGCTTGTGTTATAAAAAATTATGAATTCAACAGAGTTGCCAGTAAGCGCCCCGGTTCATTGGGTGATAGGCGCTTGTGTTATTAATAATTCTTTATTTAACAGAGTGGCCAGTTAGCGCACCGGGTCATTGGGTGATAAGCGTTTGTGTTATTAATAATTATTTATTTAACAGAGTGGCCAGTAAGCGCCCCAGGTCATTAGGTGGTAGGCGCTTGTGTTATTAAAAATTATTAATTCAACAGAGTTGCCAGTAAGCGCCCCGGGTCATTGGGTGATAGGCGCTTGTGTTATTAATAATTATTTATTTAACAGAGTGGCCAGTTAGCGTCCAGGGTCATTGGGTGATAGGCGCTTGTGTTATTAATAATTATTTATTTAACAGGGTTACCAGTAAGCACTCCAAGTCACTGAGTGATAGGCGCTTGTGTTATTTATTAATAATTATTCATTTAACTGAGTTGCCAGTTAGAGCCCCGGGTCATAATGTGATGAGCGCTTGTGTTATTTTAATAATTATTTATTTAAAAGAGGGGCCGGTAAGCGCCCCGGGTCATTGGGTGATGAGCGCTTGTGTTATTAATAATTATTTATCTAACAGAGTGGCCAGTTAGCGCCCCGGGTCATTGGGTGAGAGGCACTTGTGTTATAAATATTACAATTTTGAATTTCCGCGTGTCTTTGGCAATGCCCCTTCACTGCTGTGCTGTCTGCTCGACGGAACATTCTCCCTAGATCGTATAGCTATACATACGATCTAGGGAAAAATTTCCGATATTGAATCCGCCTAACCAAACGCTGCTGACTACAATGCTATACGCAGCGTTGGGTTAGGATGATTCAATATCGGAACTTTTTCCCTAGATCATATATATATAGCTATACGATCTAGGGAGAATGTTCCGTCGAGCAGACAGCACAGCAGTGAAGGGGCATTGCCTAAAACACGCGGTTATATTATAACACAAGCGCCTATCACCCAATTACCCAGGGCGCTAACTGGCCACTCTGTTAAATAAATAATTTTTAATAACACAAGCGCCTATCACCCAATGACCCGGGGCACTAACTGGCCATTCTTTTAACTAAATAATTATTAACAACATAAGCGCCTATCACCCAATGACCTGGGGCACTAACTGGCCACTCTTTTAACTAAATAATTATTAATAACATAAGCACTTATCACCGTATAACCTGAAGCGCTAATTGCAAATCTAGTAAATAAATAATTATTAATAAATATGTCAAGCACCTTTTTCCTGATGATCCAGGACACTTCTTTGCAACACTAATAAATAATAAAAAGTTGATCGATAACATATGTAAACATATCACAATATTAATTACCTAGCTATCTAGTACGACAAAGATCTTTTTAAATGGCGCTCTTGTAATTCCTTGATAATTTATTATTCAATAGTAGCCAGTCAGCGCCCCGGGTCATGAGGTAATAGGCACTTGTGTTATTAATAATTATTTATTTAACAGTGTGGCCAGTTAGCGCCCTGGGTCATTGGGTGATAGGCACTTGTGTTATTAATATTACAATTTTGAATTTTCGCGTGTCTTTGGCAATGCCCCTTAACTGCTGTGCTGTCTGCTCGACGGAACATTCTCCCTAGATCGTATAGCTATATATACGATCTAGGGAAAAAGTTCCCATATTGAATCCGCCTAACCTAACGCTGAATCTGCCTAATGCCCAACCCAACGCCGCGCCCGGCGCCCGCCGGGTCAGTGTCAGTTGCAATTTTGCAGCAGTACCAAAGTTGACCTCTACGAGGATCAGTGTCGAAATGACAGTATCAGACGATATAACAATAGTAACGTAAAAGGTGCACCAAAATGTAAATAGAAACTCTAACATTCATTATTACAATATTGTTTACCATAAATTGTATTATTTGTTACGTCACTGGCTTTATTTGTCGAAAACTACGAGAAAAATTTGAAAAATGCACCACATATCAAATTACTTGAAATAGTAATCCTGGAAACTCTGTTAAACCAGAAGCATTATTAAATAACTTAAAAAATAGAGAAGGACTCATACATGCAAATACTCATTTTTACAAACTCTTTGATAAAATAGAAAAATATCTTAGGGAAGCCATAAATAATTAGCTTGTCAATGGTTACGAAAATGTCGTTGGAAATTTTTTGCGCAATTATACGTTTTAGTTCCCCTGTTAACTACATACTGAGGATGCAATATTTAAATCTATCTATTATTATACTAGCATGAGAATAAGACAGTACGTTAACATACAAAATAAGAATGTTTTAAAAGATAAAGTAGAGAGAAAAAAAAATTATCGAAATTGGTTTTAACTTAGTTTTTAATTTATTAATTTATTGCCTTCATTGTATCTTATTTTACGTATTAGTAGTAGATTGTAAAGTTTGGAAATAAATAGAGTTACGATTATATAATACAGTTTTAATATTGCGCCTTTCTCACTCATACGCCATCTGACGAGTGTGAGCGGTACTGCTACAAAACTGCAACCCGTTGGAGGTGGTACTTCGTAGTTTGTACCCCCTGTCTTATCTTAAACCGTGTTTAGCTTTAGCACCTTGTAGCCGTATATGTCAGAACGAGCAGCCTATATTTTTTAAATGTCTATGCTCGCTATTTGACTTTCGTCATTTGCACGCAAGGACCCTTCTTCAAGTTCAAAATAAAGTCGCCATCTGTACTGCAGAAGAAAACGATTTCTACATTTAAATATTGGTACAGTAAACGACAATGAATCAATATTGTTGGCTGTTTTAAATACAATGGCCATGTCATACAATTAATTTTTTGTTTAGTATTGTTGTTATCTACTTATTTACAAGTTTAATGGCTAGCAACTGATTATACTCGAAAAAATTAAACAAGATGTTCAACAACAATAATGGTAATCCGTTTGCTGGTTTATTTTCAACCAATAGCCCCGAGAAGCCATTTTCTTTACGAAAAAGTGAGTCGATTATCCAGCAGCCTGTTGGTAAAAATGAAGAACAAAATATTAGTGAGGACATTCTAACGGAGCACAATTTCGCTTCTGATTACAACCACAATGAGGCAGAACTTGATGAAATGATAGCTGATGTCTTTGGAATTATCTTGCATCGTAGCAAAACTACAAAATTTTTCCAACAATTAATCTTCATTGATGAAAAATGTTTGGAACCTGCTATTTTTGAAAGGCTGTTATTGACTAAACCAGAGTCCTTGTTAATGTGTAATAAGAGTTCTGAAGTCCAAGATTTGGATGATCACGTCATTGAAACCAAAATTTTACCATATTTATTTGAAAGTTATTGTCGATTACAAAGGTATAGACTAAATCAGGGTTTACTTGAATCAGTGGAGAACGTTCGGAAAATTATTCTGCGTAATGTAGGTACTGGCCTAGAAGATCCAGAAATTTTCAAAGAACAAGAGGTAAATTACTCATGTACATATTGAATTAAAATTTCTAATTTCTATAGATATACCTTATAATATTATCCAGATTCATAAACAGCTCATAGAATTATTTCAAAATCGGGAAGTTGACTGTGATAAATTATCATTTTTTGTACATGAGGTTGTGGGAGTCTTATGTTCTGAGAATGAAGGCTTTGACACAGATGTTATCCGGAAAGCGTTTCGTCCAATTCTTGATATAATTCAAAAAGAAGCATTAGAAAGTCAGCTTCTAATTTTGCAGCCATATTGGTTTTTTGTGCTGCAAACCTTTGCTAAATCTATCCCCTTAGCTAAGCTGCTTATAAGTCATAGCAGTGTTTTTGAGGGTAGTGGTCAAGCTTATGCTAACACATTATTAGGAAATTTGTTGAGTATCAGTTGCCTTCCTAAACTAGACAATCAATCATTTCCTGTGTTTGTCAAACCGTTTCAACAGGTAATAAAAATATAAGGTCATTAATTGCTACCTGTTAAGTGTTTTGTTGTCTTTTCACTAATGTGCAATATGTAATATATGTCAGCAAAATAATGCAATGGATGGAAATATATGGTCAGCATTAAATATATTAAATGATTCTTTGTATAAAGTTTTCCGTGCTCTTCTCAAATATTCACGAGAAGTACGGCACTTGACTCTTCAATGGATAGCTAATTGCTTACATGCAAATGAAAGTCGGGGAAAATTATGGAACATTCATAATAATGTTGACTCAACCAGTATTTTGACGGTATCAGATGGATTCATGCTAAATTTAGGAACTGTTTTGCTAAAGCTATGTCAGCCATTCTGTGAAAATTTACAACCTGATGACACCAGAATATTGAAAGTTGATCCTACATATAGTGCTGCAACGGTATGTTAATAATTAATGTACAATTGTTAAAATCTATACCTTGTCTATTTCGAAATCTAGTTGTGACATATTTAACGTTTTAGGTGAACAGTGAACAGGACGGTCGTGAAAGAGGATTGCACATGCAAGGTATGCAGGTTAAAACTTGTTTGATTCCGACGCCAGAAGGAGAAACTCGCCCAGTGGCGACGACGTTCAGCTTCATCACAGAGTGTTTTCACTTGACTCACTGTGTTCTTGACCTTGGATATCGCATTATTTTGGATAAAATGCTCAAGTAAAAATAAAACTAATGAATCTTGACAAGTATTAAACGATAAAGAAGTATTTAATACTTTTAATAACTGATTAAATTTTATTTTTAGGATTAGTCAAGATTTAGCAAGGATTCAAAGGATGTATAGAGAATCTCGACACAATGAAACCACAGAAATAAATGAATTTATTTCTCAAAGATTAGAAATAGAAATGAGAAAGTAAGTTTTATCACAAGAGCTAAAATTTTGTAATAACTTTTATTTCTTTAGGGGTGGCATTCTGCGTATGAAACGTATGTTAATTTTCGTATAAATAATTCATGGTATAAACATTTTTAAACACTAACTACCGAAAAACTATCATTGAACTACTACTTTTGAAAAATTAAAATTTAATCCTGTATTATTTCTCAAAATTGCGACATAAGGAGTTTTTAGTTACAAGTACGCAAAACTCAACTCAAGAAAAGATGATTCGCTTACTATCGAGTAAGGACTCGATGTATTGTTTACGAGCCGAAGGCGAGGTCCATATTAAAGTTTATAAGGAAGCCTTCTCGAACGAGTTTCCTAAACTATTTTTTTGCCTAAAAATCCAAAATTGAGCGGCGAAGGTGCTGTTGTGAGGTTAGAAGGCAAGAAAAGCCTTTTACGCGTTCATACACGAAATTAGTTCTTCACGTACAAATACTTCCGCACACTCCAAAGTTTTCCGTTTAAAATATATACATGACAACTCTATAAATACGTGTATGAGTGTAGTTTGAAGTCTTATTAAGTAAAATAATTTTAAGGTGTTCAAGAATCCTCTGTGATAGGCTAGGAATGATTGAAATTTGGAGGAAGGAGTGTCAAGAATTACAAGAAACGGCCACAGTAGCACAGTGGTTAACGGTGGTTAAGGCTGCGGTTCTTGTCTCAGGGGGCTTGGTAACGCATGTAGTTCAAGATCCGGCCTTTACTCACTTAGCTCGCACCTCTGAGAATCTGATTTCTCATGTACATATTCCAACTGTGTTCCGATAGTTCGAAAACCATGTAAAATAAGGTCCCCTATGCCTATACAAGTGATTGATATGACAATAAAATTTGAGGCGGTTTTTTACAGTGCTAATGAAGATAGCGTGTATATATCTGTAGTAACACAGCATTACAGAACCCATACGACACAGTTCTCCGAAATGGCTGTAAAATATAAAAAAAAAGGATAACAAGAATTACTTATTGTACTTACAATCGAACCACAAAGTTTACACAAAGTTTACCGTGATATTGGTTCTTCCTTTGTAGTCATAAGATAAAAGAGCAGTTACAAAAGGCTTAATGTATTTCACACGCATACTTACTTACTAGGAGGCTCTCTCTCCCACGTGACAGTTCCCGAACCAAGACCAGATGAATTTAATAGTTAAAAACCTACTGAATCCAATGATATAATTATTTATATCGCTTACCCTGCGAAATTTCGAGATATTATTAATTTAATGTAGCGCTTTCTAACACGTATTCTTATGGTGGAGCTCGCATAATTATGCGATGAAAATAACTTAAAAACTCGAATAAATCAACAGGTTTCGTTATAAGAGCGCACACGTTTTGTAGTAGAAAGCCTCCACTTTGGAATGACGCCTAGCAAAGTAAGTGTTACCTTGGAAAATTTCGAGATCTTCTATTAAAAATTGATCAAGTCATTCTATTTCCACAGTTTAGCCTATGTTCTCTTGCATCAGTGATGCCAACTATACTTGAGTTTGCGAGCAAATTGTGATCTACGACGTGGGCTGGCATTTCTGCACGAGGGAGCCTCCTTAACATACAGTACATTATAATTTAACACTGATTGTTTGATATATGATCAACGCAGGTCGCTGTTCAAACAAAGCAAAATTAGATACTTTAATCGTGTTCGGGTAAAATCTGCCGTGCCAAATAGTAGACCAGATGCCAAAATAGCCGCAACGTCTTAAGTCTCGTTGAGTAGACCATGGTTAGCTCCCGTGGGTTAAATAATATTTTTGTAAGGGTGTGTGCTTGGAGGTGAATAAAGGAATTCTTGGTGGAACAGCTCAAATGTCGTAAAGAAGCCCTTATCAGGTATGAGAGAAGGTGTTTCACTAATGAGGAAGTGCGCTGGCGTAAGGAATCGTAGATTCTCAATATCTAAATTCATTGGAGTAAGTAAATTAAGTCAGGCCTCGATTTCTACTAACACTATGTATAGCTCCTCAAAAGTCAAAGAATGTTCTCCAATCACCCGTCTTGAATGATACTTGGCCGATTTTACTCCGGCTTCCCTTAAGCCCACACATTGTGGTGAATTTGGAGGGATAACGTTCTATTGAACATCATCGTTTGCCAATAATTAACAAGTCTCATGATAAAATTCAGAAGTCGACTTCTGATTGATACTAAACATAGCCAAGTCAATTGACAAGGATATGTTTAGTATACGAAATATGTCAATGTAGTATGTTAACAAAGCCGCACTAAACATAGCCTTGTGTTCCCTGTTAGTGCCATGAAATGTAGTAGCATTATCGACAACAATTACCGGCATGGACCTTGACGTCCAACAATTCGTCAACAGGCTGCGATGAAAGAAAATAACTGAGAAATAAAACCAGTTACCAATTCTAAGTTAAAGGCTCGAGGAGCAAAATCATCAATCGATGAGTTATTTAGGGTTTTATTTTTTGACAAGGAACACAAAATTTTATCTTGGCCTTCACCAATCTATCTAGTCGAAGAACAGCTTATACTTATTCAAATGATGCTACTTGGGTAATAGTTTTTCATTTGTCAGAAGCTCTATCTCTAATCGAGACCAAAGCGGGACAAAGATAAAAATCTTGTAACGAAATCTGGCTTGCCCGCCCTTGTCACAACGTAAAAAATTTGGTAATTGGTTGATTTTACAGGCCATTGCTGTACAACTCGGAGCAGCCATGACAGACCATGCCACCAAAGCAATTAGTTTCTGAGTTCTGAAGTCTTGCAACCCCGAGAAGCCTGGTCAGCTGGGTTTTCCTTAGAAATAATATGCGAACACCTAGCAGAAAGTTCCATTTTAATAAATGCTATTTTTTCAGCTAGAACAGTTTTCTACTATCTAGGATGCTAACTTAACCAGTCAAGAACTATATAAATTAAATTAAAATCTAATCTACAAATTTGTGGTACAGGTAATTTTTTTGCGATTTTTGGTCTTTGTTTATTGCGCTATACTTAAAATAAATTTCCGTGAATTTCTGAATTAATGTAATTTTATGCTATGGGCAATACTCACTTGATTTTAATAGATCAATTTTATTATATGTTAGTTAATATGCTTACTGTGTGTATACACTTATTTTATGTGCACTTAGTTAAAACTATCAATGTAAATAATTATTATACTTGTAACGATAACAATAAAATATGACTTTCTTGTTACCGAAAGTTGTAAGAAGCAGAAATGTATGTTAATTTTAATACGTAATAATATTAAAAATCACAGCTGCCAGGTGAATATTATTGTTGTATAATGTCTGAAAGACCACGTTACATGTATATATTACTATATATAGTGATTAAGGTAGGGCTTATCAGAATTCCCCATGGCCACACCTCCCCCTAGTATAAAAGAAAATTCTTTTGTTCTCCCTTACTTTAGTAGGTTCAGTTTGCCGTTGAGACCCCCGATAGTTCCCCCACTCAATTTTTATTGCTCCTCACAGCCTCCCCACAACGATAGTTTACTATTCAAATTAGTTTTCACACTATTTTTAATCACAAGGTTTTATTTGTGTTAACTTTTTATAAATTATTACTTTACAATATCTATTTCTTCCACACTTCCCATGAGGCAGATAGATTAACTTAATCGTTATAAATAACGTAATAACGATTATAATTAAAAATATTTTTCTACACAACATTGTCTATAACATAATTATTATCATCTTCAATTTGTGTAAGTATACCATTTTTAGTTTTGTATCTTGATAACGCTACATACAATTGTTCGTAGGTGAATAGAGGTTTTTTCAAACATAAATCAACACTGTTAAAACTTTGTCCTTGCGATTTATTAATTGTCATAGTAAATACTGAAACTAAAGAAAATTGCTTTCTCTGCAGTATACAAGATAACGATAAAGAATTACCAGTATTTAAAGTTATTTTTTGTAAAAAAAACTTTACTTCCCAGTTTTTCTTCAGTTATTATTTCTGCTTCAATTTTGTATACTTAAATAATTTTTAATTGTGCACCATTTCTCGAACCGTCACATATACTTAGATTTCTTATTAACATTACTATTGCTCCAATTTTAAAATAAAATTCATAGGATGAAAAACCTTCCCAAATGCCATTTAAAAATTCAATTGGAAAATTTACATAAACTTCAAATTTATCAACACGTTTTCAGTTGCATGATCTATGCTAGAGTAAGTTAATATATTCCCGTTACGTTGAGTCAAAATTTTATTATTTAGAAAATAAGTGTATTTATTATGAGAAGTCAGCATGACTTCGTTAATCGAACAATTATTATGCTCATCAAATATTTTTGAACATGTATGATTACCTTTGCAATGTCTAGGAAAATTTTTATCCATCAATCAAATGTTTATAATTAGCTAGGTGTTTTTTCTATGGTATGTACACCAATTTCTTAATTATGACGTTGGCGTAGAGCCACAGAGAATCTCGGATAGGGGGTTCAATGACAAAAGCACAATATTATAAAAATATAAATTTATCACTAAAATTCAAGAGCTATGCTCTGGGGTGCTCAATAAAACGAAAAAAAAAAAAAAAAAAAAAAAAAAGTTTACAATATAATCAAAACATATAAAGATTATGTATCGCTCATTACAGCAAAAATTCTTTCCACACATCTACTTCGTCGCCCAAACGATGATTGATTCGTATATGATTATTTATTCTAAAATAACATATTATTTGAATTGTTTTTACATCTAATGATATTATGTTTATCGTTTTAAATAAATGATTATATTAAAGTATCACAATATAATTAGAATCAATTATTTTTGTTTTTCTAATTAAGGATTCGTAACGAAAAATGAACTTCTTCAATTCCTACCACAATCGTGTATTCATGAGAACAAAGAGAAAATTTTTTGATCACCTAAGAATCACGGCAATCTCTGTTAAAACTGATTTTTAAGAAAAGAAAATAATAATCCCTCAATTACTAAATCTAGGCTTATAGTATTTTTCTGCTGATACGCAAAAAACTTCTTATGCTCTTTGCCTTTTGCTCAACATCTTCGAGGATTTCTTTTATTGTTGAAACCCGTATTTAATAGTCCTAACGTAAAATAAATTCAACGACCCACTGGCACGAGAAGGCGTCTTGGAGATATCAATCCCTTTGATAATTGAACAAAAGGAGGTCTTACACCCTGTAAAGACTAGTTTCAATTTGGTGTGTTCCTGATAGGGTGATATCAAATCCCGTCCGCATAGAAAAACGATCGCGTCGAGTATCAAAGATAAAGAGTGGCACGGACGAGCAAGCGATTCCCCGACCAAAGAAAACAGAAAGGACTTCACTAGACCAAGCTGAGAATAATAACCACTAACTGCGAAAACACGCAGGAAAGAGACAATTATCCACCGGGTTAATGACTCCCAATACCTTCGTGGCGTTGAGCCAAGGTCTACCGATTCAATCGTGTGACGATAAAAGGACTTACGTCCTCGATCGCTCTTTGCCCCTGAAGTCGAAGGCCACCACACAGGACTATGGGGAGGTACTCACTGGTTTCCTCCTGATGTACTTTCTGCTGTGTCGTCTTGAGCACATCCTGATGAATTCTGCCCACTTCGTTTTCTTTTTCGAGCCCTCTTCGATTTCTCTGCTCTCTTGCCCTTCGGCGCTCGATTTTCTCAATTTTACCAGTAGTGATGCGTACCCATTTACCCAATTCTTTAAAAACGCATCGTCGCATAGCATCGGGGCACGTCCATAGCAACGATCCCCACTTGACACTATTCGGCCAAAGGATACGAGAGGCACCAAAAAAAAAAAAAATCATCTTCCAATTTTAAAGTATGAAGAAATTTTCACATAAATGATGATTTCATTTTCTCAGCTGTATCCCTACTTCTACTAATTTTTTTTATACCAGGATAAATTTTATAAAAATCTTCTAAAACAATCAATTTGTATCCAAAATGTATGTTTCTACTACATAGATCACGCAAAGTCTAGTTAACTATTTCTAAGGCTTTTTTTAAAGTCATGGAGGCCTCATTGCAAATTATCAAATCAACTTCTCGTTATTTTTTTTTGGATTTTATCTCTAAAAATACCCTTTCAATATCATCTACGTCCAAAGGTAAACGAAGGGTTCTGTGACTGATCATTCCTTTTAGGAGCAATATCGATGCGATGGCAGTCCAGGCCACTGATAAAATCTTTTTTCCTTGAGAAATAACTTAATAAATCAGTTTTTTGTACAAAAAAGTTTTTTCCGTTTCTCCAGGACCACCAATAAAAAAAAACTATCAGGTTGCTCATACGTTATTTTGAAAATATTTTTTTGATCGTCATTTAACTGAAGATACATTTAATTAAACGTGTGTTCACAAAATTTAACTTATTCCGTGTTACCATTTGAATTGAAGATAATTTTTTTTGAAATTGGTAAACTAAACGGTAAGCTTGGTTCATTTTCCGATTTAAGGACTTAATTAATGTGTAGAAGACCACTGTTTTCTTTATCGTCAAAGAAATCTTCTGTAAAATATATTTTATATGTTTTCCATACGTCATCGCCTTACACACTTTCTGAACTTAAAACCACGCAAAAAATCGTCGTTATTAAAAAGAAATCATAACTGTACATGCTATTTGTTTAATAATAACTTTAAAAAAAAATCGTTTATCATCTTTAGAAGATACTATGTTCAATCTTCTTATTGTTGTATTTTTTTACATCCTTCTTTTTTACCCAAATCTTGAGATCATTAATAAAAATATAGTTTATTGGAATGCTTACGTACTTCAAATATTTTTCAAAATAATCGACTGAATTAAACTCAACCCAAGCTGTTGAGAATGTTTGCCTTTTTTTTATTCTGTTTTAAATTTTTTTTCTTCGAATAGTATTTTTTGCTTACTTTCAAGATGTACGGGTAAATTTACCCCTTTTTGACTTCTACCACAAATTAGAAACTCTTGAAATCATCATGCTGCTTCTATTGGACTCAAATATCTATCAACATAGTTTTTAATTTCGTGTAGAATTTCATTTCCAGAATTATTTACTCTTAGAATTTCCACAAACGCTTTATTAACACTTTTATGCATGTAGTCATACATGTATTAAATGCTTGGTATGGATCATAGTATTCAACATTTATGTTACTTTCATATTACATTTATAAAAATTTGTTATGTAATATAACCATTGAATACTTAACCAAAAGTTTGTCTTTATTTTTAGTTTTTTAATAATGATTATCCAAAATATTAGTTATTAGTTAATATTAATATTATATAGTTATTTTGTGTGGAACAGTCACAATTCCCGCCTAGCCTCCCAATGCCCCCCACAAACAAAGTTTGTAATAAATAGCCCCCCCCCCACAAAATAAGGTAAAATTTGATCATTTTATACGTGTTTTGATATAGTTAAAAAGATGCTAGCCCCACATTTAGCTTCCCCAACGTCCCCCACAGGTTTTTTTTGAACTGTACCCACACTACTTTAACGTGTCAAGCATAAGAATAAAATGTATGCAACTGATTGTTCTAAACGTATTATAATAACGTTATTTAACTTGTATCACTTAACTAGGATTGCTTGCATGTCGATGCACTCTGCAAATTTAATCACAGCTACACTTTCATTAAGAGAGGTGTATTGTAGCAAATACATACACCTATAGGTTAGGTGTAGTTGTAGTTTATATATTTAAGTATGTAAATGGATCAAAACCAAAGACATGTTAACAGAATGTAATATTCAACAAATTTATTATTGTGTGAATAAACTTATAATAGAATTACTGAAGACGCTAGAAGTATATTATATAAATGATCTATTAAAAACGACTTACAAACACATTACCTTCTAGTCTTCTAATCTGATAAACAAATAATTCCAATGAGAGCCATTGATTGTACTTGAAAAACATAAATAAATTACTGTATGTATATTATAACGTGCAACGCATCGTTGTAAGTCTATTTTTCCAGGCCACCCATGAGGCAAATAGACACACTTTACACTCAAAAAATTTATATATATATGCCACACAATATATTTATGCCACAAATTCTATCAGTTATTAACTGAACGTATAAGTTATCTTAACTTATCAAATTAAATTCATATAAATACAATATAAACAAATATATTCATATTTACGAACTGTAAAACCTTACAGTTTATATTTAATAAGTGTAAAGTGTAGGCCACATTATACTTTTTTTTCGTTATAATACTTTCGATTTAAAAAAAAAAAAAAAAATACTTTATAATTTGTAGCAGATTTTTTACATTTTTCACAAAAATTTAACTAGTGTTCCAATTAAAAGATTAAAGTTTTATTAAAAAGCTTTTGACATTATCCCTACGTAACCACGAAAAGACAGAACTTCCCTCTCTTAACTTTTTTGGAAATTAACAGTAATAAGTATTAATAAAAATGTCTGTATTAATATTTAAAAAAAAAAAACCTGTCTGTCCTTTGCTTATTCCTTGGATTTATATGTAGTAAAAACAATTATAAAAAATACTAAATCTAAAAAAACATGCATAAAATTTTTACAACACTATCATTATAGTACTACACTTGCATCAACACTTTAATTGATACTAACTTTATTTGTCCTCCAGCACTAATAGATGTTGATAAATATAAATGATCCTGTAATAAATAAATACATACACACAAAGTACAAAGTGTATTTGAGTAATTTAAACATACATTAATAAAAAGGTGCACATATCTAGAATGTTAAATCTTTGTACTTCCGTAAAACATTATAATAACAATATATTTTTGTCGTTATAATTGTTCGTGTACATTTCAAATCTACTGACTAAGAACCGAACAATAACTCTCACGTTTTTGTTATGTTAAGATAAAATTTTTGTACACTTGAATTGCATAAAATGTGCCTTACTGCTTATTTTTTGTCTTGTAAAGTTTCTAATTTACGACTACTAAGATGTTAGTAGTATAAAAAAATGTAACTACTCTGTCCACTGTTCAAAGACGTTCAAGCTAATTTCCAAACAAATCTTTAACATCTATACTAATGGCCGTGGTAACGTGGGGCGGAAAAAGCCAACAGGACGTCACAGCGTCAGAGATAAAAGTTCATTCCTCTACTTATAACTATTTTCATTAAATGCGCGAACCTCTTTTTTCTAACGTAATCTATCAGAGGCAGTACCATAGAATTTTTTTTGGCTTCGTAGCCGTATGTTATGACATAAGCTGATGTACTGAAAAATAGTCACATAATACGGCCTCAGTATCATGTATAGGATTCTTCGCATGACAATACACTCAGCACACGTTTATTACACTTACACCTTTACGGCGGAGAAAAACCACCTTTCCACTGCACTACCACGAAACGAATACCATATAATATAGCATATACTTAAATGTGTGCCTGTTATATGTGTGTGTGCGCGCGCGTGTGTGTGTGTTTAGGCATGTATATATGCATACCGATTTTGATGTTTGTCTATATTTCTTTTGCTCATGCATACGACAGTGCGCCGCGGCAGCTCTAGCTATATCTATTTCCATGGCCTCTTTTTATACTGCTGGTACGTGGTGAAAATCGTAACGTATAACACACACACACGCGCGCGAACGCGCTTGGGCGTGTGCACACATATGTAAATAATTTTAATTGAGGTAATAAATTTTGATGATAATAATAATATTTAAAAAACAGTCATAATAGACCCTTAATCAATTGACCCTGTGGGAAACCACTGGGGGTTTTGTTAAAGTCTATGCATCCTTATTTAAAACGGGAGGTTGGCGCTCGGAGCGCGCAAGGGGGCGGTGCCCCACTAATATATATATATATATATGCATGTACAACGTTACATGTGTAAGCAAATATACATACATCTATATTTATCGATACTATATACTTGTTGGTGGAGGCATTCCACACCGACCCAACACAACTCCCCACAGTCCCCTGTTGACCCCATGCCACCCACCCTACAAAATAAGATGAAATTCTATCGGTTCCTTAATTTCTGCTTAGCTCACTATTTTTCCAGACCCAAATAATAAGTTTATTAACACGATAACATGCAAATATTATTAAAATGGTTAGTGTATGCCATTATTTTTCTCGATGATTTGACTAATATAACTTTTTACCGAGATTCCTCAGCGGCCTTCACCAACTATACATACTCAAACATCGTCACAAACGCAAATATATGGACTTAATACTCATGAATCATTGATGAATTTTGTTTATTCATGTATTTCTTTATTTCTGTACAGATTCTGACCTTCTTTCAAAATCTCTTTTCTTACACTATTTTCACTTACAGCTAACTCCCTCAAAATTTTATACTTCACATTTCACAAAAAATCATGATTTTATAATCTCTCATAAACATAAATCCGTGTATAAGGTATTATCCCCGTATTCTAATAATCTTAAGTATCTCCTACACAATAGTATTGCACCCTTAGCTATCACCCTGCTTCGGTCCTTGATTTGGCTTTTTAGCAAAGGATTTTATATATTACCATAAATCATTCAGCGGTTCCCCTTTTGATATTCCTCAAAGCTTCTTTCTACACATCCTTTCTCTATCTCTTCAACCTATACTCCTGACCAACTTTATTATTTCCTTCTTAATTTTCTTTCTTGCCTCCTTACATAGCCACATATGCTCTTGGCTCTCTTCTCTCTG
This sequence comes from Copidosoma floridanum, assembly GCF_036245765.1. Taxonomy (NCBI): domain Eukaryota; kingdom Metazoa; phylum Arthropoda; class Insecta; order Hymenoptera; family Encyrtidae; genus Copidosoma; species Copidosoma floridanum. Next base: position 636,712 of record NW_028321914.1, on the reverse strand, counting down.
ATTGCAAAGTCTACAGTCTAACACTTTTAAAACTTTTTCTCTTGTGTTTTCTACATTTACGCAACTTAGCCTACACCACTGCTCTTTTAAATCCCCTGCAAAACTGTGTTTTCTCAAATATTTTTCTCTCTACGGGTTTTTTTTATATTTTTGTAGTATTTGAAATAATTTGAACTTTTAATCCACTTCCATTTTTTTTGTATTTTTTGACTAGTTAAAATTTCTCTGCCTTTTGTAAAATTCTCATAAATTTTTTCAAGCTCATCCTCTCTGTTTGCCTTTTTTAAAAGTTCCAACATTCCCGCATCCTCTATTTTTTCGTATCCTGCATTAACTTTTTTGCTTTATTTGGTTGGATTTTGGTTTAATGTTTCCCTTAATTTCTCCATCAAACATTTATATGACTATTTATTGTTTTCCATTCTGAAAATATGCAGAAAAAATTTTCAGCTCTTTTCCTGATGTCTACTTCTGTGCCAACCTCTTCCACTTCCATTTTCCACTTGTATCGCGGTGTGTTAGAATTTAATTATATCATCATTTTTGTGAATCTACTTTTTGTTTCTTCCATTTCGTCCTTTCATCTCCATCCCCAAGTCTCTGCACCGTATAAGCATCCTACTAATAAGTCTTCGATTCAGGCTGCTCACTTGTGCTCTTTTATTTAAGCCCGAGACTGCATTAATTTCCCTTCGCATTCTACCTGCCATTTTTTTCTCCGTGTCATGTAAGATCATTTTTTATTGAAAACCATACTTCTAGATATTTGTATTCATTAACCACCTTAAGCAATTCCTCTTTTAAAATTATGACTTTCATTTTTTGTTTTTTATATTTACTTCTGACTTTTTTTTTGTACCATATTTCCCTAAATCTTTTATCATTTGTTGTGAGTCCTCTGGATGTTCTGCGTATAGTACTATTTCATCTGCAATTACAAGAAACTGTAATTTTTGAGTTGCTATTTCAACTTCTCCTGTATTTATTTCAATCCATTCACCATCCATATCCTCTAACAATAAACTAAAACGAACCAAGCTAAACGGGCACCCTTACTTTACTCCTTTAATCATTTCGAATTCATTTGTTAGCACTTGCCCCGCAATTACCTGATTTCTTGTGCATTTGTGAATTTCTTTTAATATTTCTGTCATTTTTTAAACCAGCCCCATTTTTTTAAATTTAATCCATAAAATTTCTCTATCTATAATATCAAATGCCGTTTTAAAGTCTACGAAAACAGCGTACAGTTTCTTAGCCTTATATTTTGCTTATTCCCAATTAGGCTATTTAGTACAAAAATATAGTCCCTTGTCTCTCTTTCTGCCCTAAAACCGGCTTGACTCTCTAATAATACTTTACACACCTCTACCCAATTTTTCACTTTTTCAACTATTATGAACACCAATATTTTTAATCCTACATCTAGTAACACGACTTTCCTATAGTTTTTTACCTCATTCTCTTTCCCAGCCTTGTGAATTATATAAGTTATTGTTATTCTCCACCCTTCAATAATTTAAGTTTGCGTCCATAGCCCATTCAAAATATTTGTTAGTTCAAGCACCCGAATAATTGGTAGATTCTTAGAAAATTCCTCTACAATTCCATCCTCCCTTGCCACTTTTTCATTTTTCATTTTCTTAAGGATATTCTGTACCTTAATAATCAATGTATCTTTGTCGATGTCCTCCCATACTTGAAAGTTGCTTCTTATATCACAATATCACTCATTTCGTTTTTTGTATAACTCGCACCATTAATTCCTCCTAACAAATTTCTCTATCTTTCTTAATTTTCCTTCCGCTTTTTTAAGCTTCTACTTCCTTAATGATTTCCTTTAACCTTTTTTTCTCATTTTATGAATCAATGTCTGTCTTCTCTCTTCTATTTCTTAACCATTCTTCAAGTTTTCCTATAACCTTTTTTTTTGCGCTCGACTATTCTTAAATCCTGCTTTTCAATTCTGCAACTTTTTCTCTCATTAGATCTTATTATTTTTAATTCCTTAGCTACCTGTCTCATTATTCTAATTAACCTTCCCCATCTTTTCAAGCTATTTATTCTCTCTGTGTAAACTATTTTATTTTAGTGCACTTTCCCTATTCCTTTTGATCTGCTTTTTTACTCAATGCTTGTATTTTTCGTCCATACAGGTATTTTTTCCTGATCCCCTCCTTCTGCCGTTTCCTCTCTTTCTTGTATGATGCAACCCGCAATTCCAAAGGTTACCAGTAGATGATCCGATTCACTTCTGGTTACCTATTTTAAAGCTTTAACAGCACTGTAGCTTTCTGCTTCTAATTCCACTACTAAATCAAGAACTGATCCCTTCCCTTCCTCTACGTAAGTTATCTTCTCGCCCCAGTCTCTCCTTGAATATCCATTTCGTAATCCTAAGTTTTCCCATAATTTTAACAACTTTTTGCCTTCCTTATTTATTACTTTATCCTCTAACCTTGTGTCGTTTATATATTTTTTCCTACATTATATAGTTGTTTTGTGTGGGGCCGTCACAATTTTCTCCCATGCCCCTCACAAAAAACGCTTGTAATGAATATCCCCCCCTTCCACAAAATAAGGTAAAATTCGATGGTTTCACACGTCATTTTCACTTAGTTAAAAAAATGCTAGCCCCACATTTAGCCCCCCCATACCCTCCACAGTTTATATATATATATACGTATATCTACCAATATCAAATAAACCTTCCACAATTCTGCACAGATCCGTATCGACCCCACAAAATGAAATAAAATTCTGTCTTTTTCTCCCTTATTTGACCTAGGCCATTTCTTATCCAGACCCTTACCACCCCCACGCCCTTCCATATACCTCCCGCAAAATTTATCTTGATCTGCCACCGCCCCTTCTTTTTTAAAATGTTACTGACACCCCACTAACCTTTATGGATCCCGAAATCTACCTACACATACTGTAAACATATTAGTTTAGTTTAAAATTTATTATATTAGCAAACTACGACGAGACATTTTCAAAATAACTAATACATGTATGTATACATGTTAGTAGACATTGTTTGCAGGTAATGTCCAAATTAATAACGTGGTCAATGTATGCGGACATCGTTTTTTGTTATCCTAACTTACATCATTTTTTATTAATATACTCTATTGCCCTTCACCGCCCTCATACATAAATATTTACTTTTAAATACACATTTTTATATATTGTTTTACATGCTAAGGACGAAAATATATGGACTTTATGCGTATGAATAATTAATAATTTACTCATTTATTTCACGAAGACTTAGCTCATGAATAAATTTGAATTAATTCTATTTTAATTAATATGTAAATATGATGTTCTTAGTGTGTTAAGCCTTTTTTTATAATATTGGTTATAAACTATGTAAAAAAATTTAATTTTTTGTTTGTCTTTGTATGACGTGGTACTAATAGATATGTCAATTTAAATAACACTAAGTAGTACAATTATAAAAACCATAGAAGTATTGCTCAATTAAGGAGGCTCATTGATATAAGTCAACTTACAAAACCAATTAAGTAGTTAGATTGATATTACAGGAACACAAAAAAAAGTTATCTGAGTTTGAGACAAGACCTGTATACTTACAGATTTTTGGATCTCATTGTGCACAAATACATTTTCTATGTTAATATACTTATCATTATCAAAAAAAGCATAGAATTACAAACGAGGTTACACACATACAGTGTGCATACATTATAAAATATTTTCTTATTTTTATTAACGATATGTATAGTCAGATAAATTCTTATTTGTGTCTTCGTGTCATAACAAGCCAGTTGTGACTTTTGCTTGCCAGTTGTGACTATTTTTACTAGCGCATTTAGAAAAAACACTTGAACACGCATTTATATATTTATGGTCGTTGATATGTGTCTTGAAATACTTCTAATAAATTATATGAAAATTGGACAAATTCATTAAACTGATGATCTCATTAGAAATGTTGTTATCACTTTTAATTATTTGAGATACTTGTTAATGTTTCTTCGTAGTTATCTTTCCGCGTATATAATTCTTCATGGAAAAAGAGTGGTCCTTAGTTAGATATTCTGACGAGTACGTTTCTTCGTGGGAAGCATCGATTATTAGTTTTGTTTTGCATAATTTAGTATTTATTTTGAAATACTTTTCAATTTTTCTTCGATTTAAAATTTTTAACCAACAAGCTCGTTTCACTTGTCTAGAGCTTTCCATTAAATGACTAATTTTAATTATTGTACAGTTTGATTTCATTCTGTAACGCCAAGCCGACTGCGAGATAAAGCAGCACTATATTACATTATTACACTGCCCGTGAAACCGTGGTAAAGTATGGATGCTTCTTATTCTCGTCGCACTTATTGACAACCGGACCAAGTGATTTTTCCACATCTCAGTTTTACAAGAAATCGGATCCAATTTTACTGCGGCAGCGTTTTACACTTCTGCTCCTTCGCTTTCAAATCGGTGTTGGAGACACACCTGCGTAAGAGCTTTATGCTACTGTTGAGCTACTTCGTCTTTTTGTGTAGTTTTTTTGGGCTACTTCCTTGTTTTTGCTGCTTGAGGTTTTTTGTCTCTTCATCGACTTGGTGAGCTACTAGAGTTGAAACAACGAAATCGTTGTTCTTTAATTCAATTGTTCTTGCATGTTTGGAAAAAACAGCACAACAATTTTCACTTGTAAAAAAGAACTTAGTTTGTCACAAGGCATTATATATTTTTAAACAAATCTAAACAACATTTGGCATTAGATTCTTTTTTTTTGTTACTGAAATGAAGATTAAATTTGATTTTTTAAATTATTACATGGTTTTTCAACCTATCAGTCCTTGTAAAATCATACTTATAGTTATACTGATTCACCCGTAAACCTGCTGACGCTCTTTACTTGAGACTTTTCTGAGTACAAAATCCCGAACATGCCAAGTAGTGTAACATTTAAATTGATTAAATTTGTATTTATTATTTTAACTCTACTTTTAAAGTCTTGGTAAATTTAGAAGGAGCATTAGTTGAAAAAAAAAAAAAAATTTTTTTGTTAGTGATTTTATAAATTGTTTAATTGAAAGCCTAATTGTAGTTAAAATCTAAATTAAATTTAAGTTAAATCATTTATTTGTAGAGCTTTAAAAAGCAAAATCAGTATTAGGCACAGGTCATCGAAAATTCTTTTTAGTTGAATATGAAGACACCAAAGTAAAGTATAATATAAGATCAAAATGACTGCATTGTCACGACTAAACCCGTTTCAGTTTCACACATGTGAAAAATCTCATATAAATATTAAAAGTAAGTAGAAATACAATGTTACTTCAAAATCTTAAATTTTTCAAATTTCTGTTCTATACTTGTTTTGATGTATAGCGTTTTCAGTTTATTAACATAAAAGAAACGCACGAGTATGAAACTGATAAGTTTGTATTCTTGTCTTGTAGGGCCTTTGAAGCCTTTTAATGCGAAAAAGTACAACGAAAACTTTTTGTAGAAGATTGATCTTAGTTGTAAAAGGAGACTTCGAATTTTGATATAGTTTTAAATTTCAATTACGATTAAATTACAGGTAAATTACCATTGTATCGTCGAAATCTTGTCGATTTGCCAAAGTGTTGTGGTTAAATATGATGGGTTATGCTGGATAAAAAAACGATTGATTTTTAACAAAAAGTAATTAATAAATACGAATAAGAAAGTAACGAGCCAAATAGCGTGTGTATGCGTGTGTGTGTGTGCGTGTATTTCGTATTGGGGGTACGACTCTGAGCTGTTGATCGGTAGTGCGTGGTTGACCTGGCGATGGTACTGGGTCAATTTTATGATATAAAACGATGAAGGAGACTCAGAGCCACTGGTCGTTGGTGTCGCGCTGAAACCTTGAGTAATCATCAATCGTCTATTAAAATGACGCTGTCCACGACCGTGAACGCTTGATTATTAATCTTCCGATCGACATCAAGAGAGAATGAGACAATCAAGCCAGAAAATAGAAGCAAAGCTAAAAACGCGTATTAACTAGTGAAGTACTCAATTAGCGAAAAAATACACGATTAATTCTTAAGGGAGCCACAAGTATAATGATATTATTTATTAATGAGTTGCAGTCTTTCCAGCTGTGCGCAAATGAAACAAAAATGAGTTACACGACTCTATCTGTGTATGTATGTATATGTTTATATATTACCATCTGGACAGGCGTGGCTCTCTTATGTAATCACTGTGAGAGTGAAAACGGGCAGTGCCAGAGGCTTCGCTTTTTTTTAATGCTGGCTGGACAAAGTGCGTATGTCCAAGTATCACCATACGTGCTCAAGTAAATGATTATTTTTTCTGTCGTTATAGATATTATAATAAGAACAGGTTTTGCCCTGTCACTTACTTAACAGTATTTCACCCTTAAAAAGTAGAAAAGGGTAAAACATTAGTAATTTCATACGTACAGAGAGTAGAAAAAGTAAAGTCAATCTGCGAAGAAAGTGTGATTCGATGCAGTTTCATCAGAACTACAATCGTTCATGAGCTTCCGTACAGAGTTGAACTGACGTGCAGACAACTGTACTCTGGCGGTTTTTGCTAAGGTTGCGTACGATACTAACAGCCACACAAAAAAAAAATTTTTGTCTCAGAGGTCTAACTATGTAAACTAAATGTTTTTAGGATCGTTGAATCCGATCACAGGGTCGGTTTAACCTTACCACGTCAGGGTTTAGTCGTAACCTCAAAAAACCTACGAGTTAAGGATTTTCAGCAAGAGTTACTTTATATGACTCTATTACTTGAGCAGTCAACTCTTAAAATCTATAGACCTATGACACTATAACATCATGATCCTATGATTCTATGTCCTTATAATTACATAACTCCACAATCTCAAAAAATCTAACAAATAAAGATTTTTCACAGTGTTAAATGTATATATCTGTATTACTTAAATGGTTTATTCCTAAAACATATTTACGTATAACCTTCTAACTCAATAACCTTATAATGACATAAAACTATAACCCGACAACTCTATAACAATATATCTCTAACTACACAGCCACAAAAGAATTTCTGCCTCGGGGTCTGACTATATTTAATGTATGTTTTTGGGGCCGCTGAATCTGAATCTGAGGTCGGTTAAATCCCACTACGACAGGGCTTGTCCGTAACTTCAAAAGACACTTTTAAAGTGTCACAGAAAGATGTGAAGGAGACTTTCATTTATTTTGATAGCCACCACTGCTGTGTCATATAATAAAACAGTATAACTTATTCTTCCACGGCTCAGATTTTACGAAGTTTAAGTTACATGTGTCATATTTCCTACAATCTTGTTTATCGTGTGCCTGTATCCGAGGCACCTAGTCGAACCTAAAGGTTCAATTTGATATCATATAATTTATTTGTTGATTTAAACCTACATTTCTTAATTCACATTTGTTTGCTTATTTAATTATATATTCATATTGATACATTTATGTATACATCTAAGGTAGGCCTGTATAATGTACAACATACGGTCCTGTGACCTCTCCGCGGCAGACATTTGTTCATTGGGTAATGCTAATGCTGATAGTTTAAAAAATGTTGTACTAGGTTTTACAGAGATAGGTTCGAAATAATGATGATATTCTGTTTTAATTTTATGAGATCTACGCCACAAATATTTTAGCGTTAAAAGATTAAGTGATGCAGTTTTAGTATTTATATGTCGGTGTTATTGGTGACTATTTGACACTTTACACCCCCTTCAAATTGTCAATAAGGAATGAAGCAAATTAAAATTTGTACCAAATAGGTAAAAATGAGCAAGCAATCTTTTGGTGCTATCCAAACTTGTGTAACATTAATAATTCAAAAGATACACACCAAAAATCAATAGAAAATAATTTTTTGGTCAGAATAGGTTACGAATTCGGATTCTCTGGTACATAAAACGTGTTTATCCACTATCTTAGGTTAGTTATAAGCAGATTCTTTCAAGTAAATAAATGTCTTGAATAGTAAATTCTTTGATCTACCGGCTCACACATTCCAATTAGTGACTTGGCATTCCATGATCACGTAAGCTAACTTCTGTCATGTGAATGGAATACGATTTATCAACACACCTTAAAATGTCGAAAAAATTAATACAGGTTAATATGTCAGCAAATCAATAACTAAACCAACTGTATAAAATAATGTTATATACTGTTTTTGGGATGTATCATGAACTAACAGAAAAAAGTGACCTGGTTTTAGACAATGCTTTATCATCTGCACCCCAGCAACATTCCCGAAGAGCTCAACTTGATCAAAGTCTCCCACGCAAAGATCTTTGTGATGCTGTGTAAAAAGCACAGTGAGATAACTCCAGTTTGTGCAGAACCTAAGCAGAAGTACAACTAATATCAAAAGGTAATCATTGGATAAACTTAGCTAGAGACCCTGTCAAATAAAATTCCCAATAGTACCCAGTTGTTGTTTCCGATAAGCTTGACACGAGGTCCAAAGTCAAGGTTTCCTGTGCAGTAATCTTTAATAACATGCTTCTTTCTGGAAAATATGCTTAGGCGGCTCTACTCGGTGCATAATTTCTGTGCAGCAGAGGCTGATATTTTTTTTAAACTTGACTCGAGGCTCGACGCCGAAATTTGCCAGACGGGAATCGTTCGATAGACTTTTCCTGTGCGTACAACACTTGAAAATAGGATTTCCAGCAGAGCACCAGCAACGACCCTAGAGAGCTAGACTCGTGGGCCAAAGTCAAAGTTCCCCGTGCGGAAATCGTTGATAAATGCAAGACTCGAGGTTCAAGCCGAAATTTGTTAAACAGGAATCGTCTGATCAACTTTTCCTGTGCGTACAACACTTAAAAATAGGATTTTTAGCAAAGCACTGGCAACGACCCTAGAGATCTTGACTTAAGGGCTAAAGTCAAAGAATCGACCGTATAACTATAAAGACAATAAACAAACCTATAATTTATGACTAAATACTTAACAAAGATAAAATACGACGTTTTCCAAATCAGATGTAAGTCAAAATATCATTTTAAATGCAATAATTCAGGGCAACAATGTTACGTTGCTTAACTTCCCCTTGGTACACCTAACAGGCTCCTCGGTAGCTCAGTGGTAGAATAACAATCTAGTAAATACAAGGTTGTATGTTTGATCCACACCCGAGGATGATATTTTACTCTTTCATATTTCTTGAAAAATTTTTAGAAAAAAAAAAGTTATTGAATTTTCATTTGTATCTTGGAAATGCTTGTTAACGACTAGGACAAGGATGGGTAAAGAGTGCTTGGTTGAAAAAATACCTGTACAGTTACTCCATCTAGTTGTGTCTATTGCTATGTAGTTGATGTATCAAGAATTTCGTAAAGAAATTTTGCTTGCATTTCTACTTACGTCATTTTAATTACTACGATTAAATGATACACATTTTATTTTTAAAAAAGTTTAAATCCTTTCTTCGCTTCCGTGACCATAGTTTGTTCTAGTTTTATATATAACCAAGCATACTCAAAAGCATGTAAAGGTAAAAATATTTGTTACGTTCACTTTAGGTTGCTTATTTTTAAATTGCGGTCCAAACAAATAAGGGTAATAATTTTTTTTTCTTTTTTTTTTCTTTTTTTTTTTTTTTTTATCGGGTTATCACGACAGCCTACTGGCCCAGTCGCCGGAGCCACCCACTCACCACCTATGTGTGGGGGTATATTGCTGCACCCATTTCCAACCCTTTTTACTGATATCATACTTAAATCCATGAGTCTCCAGTGGAACACCTTGCCAGTTAAGCTGACACTCTCTGTACCAACGGTGCATCAGGTTCACTCGTTACTGTGTAGGCTTTCCCCGAAAAGAACTCCATATTTCGTCGATCCCTGCCCGACGCCTTGCATCGGATCCACTAATCCTTACCTATAGCCTTAACACTGCTCCGCATTTACCCAGGCCTGAAGACCTGTGAGGCAAGGAAAAAACCCTGAAATTACTCTGAAAGAAGATTCCACGGAAAAACCCGCCCTGAAACAGCTGGGGTTACATAAGAACTTTTCTCTATGAAAACAGTTTTTGAAAAATATCTGCATTCACCGAGAATCGAACCCACGACCCCTAAAACAGCGTTGTATTAATAACAAACACGCTTATTAATGAGCCAACGCCGCTAAATAAGGGTAATATTAATGTTGTTATTTATGTTGTTACATTTCTATGATTTTTAATTTAAGTTATTGAATTCACATCTTATTATTGAATTGGTGTGTCTATGTTTCCACAGTTATTGGAGGGAAAAGCACACCTTACGTCTAACTTTTATTTTCTTCAACGTTTAGACGGCTAAGACAACCATTTGTGAACTATGTTCTGAGTAATATGCCCAAATTATTTAATAATTATTTATTTTTGATAATAAAATTAGGTTATGAGATCTCCTTTGTTTATACTATTTACATCAGTATTTACAATTCGGACTCTGTTTTTAGTGTATTGTATTTAATTGATTGTTCTATGGGTAATATTTTAAGGTAGTCATTATACCAAAATCCATATTGAGGGATTAAACAATACCAACGAGTCAATTTAATTATTTGTGTTTAAAGTGTGTTTAATGAGAATGTTAGAAATATCACCTGTGAATATAACCACAATAATAGCATAAAACTATAAAAAATTTAAAATAGTATTTATTTTTGGCCGCTATATAAATATACTGCAAGCATAGAAAAATTTATTGAAATTAAAATATCTTTTTAATGGGACAGACAGTTTTTACATTTTTCAATAATATTTTTATAGCCACTCACAATGAAATATCAGTTATTAAGGAAAATGATTGTATGATTATTTTCTATTCAAATAAAATGTTTTTTTTTTGCGCATTTTGCCTATGCTTGCCATGTTAAGTATAGCAAAATTGAAGCCTTATATTTTCGTTTCAGTATCGCTGAGCTTTCTAAAATTTTAACTGTAGATTAAAATAGTTAAAGGAAAACATGTTTGAAATTTTGAGAAATATTGACGTCTTTTCGTTTCATCAACTACTACCTTAACGTGGTTAATTTTTTTAACAAACTCAATTTAATTAATTAAACAAACTTTGTTCAAATAAGGTTAGTTCAATATTCAACTAATATAATCCACTATTCTTTTGCGTAATTCGGCTGTTGTTTTTTCTGTTTTACAGTTTTTCCTTAAGATCATTGGAAATGCAAGAAAATGATTTTCCAGCATATATCGACATGATATGTTCACGATGCTTTTTCAATTTACTATTTTCCCTTCGTAATAAATTTTTATAATTACGGAAGACATTTTAAACTTGAATTGAAAAAGAAAATCAAAAAGTTATGTTTGGTTTAGTCATATTTTGAAATGCGGTATTTAGTATAAGTAATAAATAACTATACAACTAGATTGAAAACATAGTCACAATTTCAAGTACACAACGGTTTTACCGTTTCGAGCAAAAAAATTACATAACCTCTATTTCTATTGGAAACAATGAATTATTAAATAGTTTCAATGCTACAATTACTAAATGGCTCACAAAGGCTCTTTCAAGTAATCTTAAACATAAATGAAGAAAAACGATAGGTTTGAATCGATAAACGATATTCTAGTGATTAGTCGACATGTATAGTAGGTTGGTAAAATTAGTAACACCGCAAAATAGAATTCCTTACAGTATCTCACATGATTTATTAGATTTATTTGACAGTAAGGAGTATATCTTTCGGAAACCGCCCATTGAAAATATGGGAAACATTTTTTGAGTAACGATTTTTTAGATAAAAATGTGATAAAACCTTGTTTTTTTTGTGCCTGTAAGCCAATCAACAAAAGCTATATTTAGTGGTATTCCATTTGTAGGTATTGTTGAACCAAAAAATTTTCTACCTAATTTTTTTTAATTTTTTTTTTATTACCGGGTTACCGTGACAGCTCTTAGGCCAAGTCGCCGGAGCCACCCACTCACCACCTATGTGTGGGGATGTATTGCCGCACCCATTTTCTAACTCTTTTTACTGATGTTATACCAAATCCATGGGCACAGTGTGAGTATCTCCGATGAAACATCTTGCCAGTTAAGCTGACACTCTTTGCACCAACGGTGCATCGGGTCCACTCGTAGCCTTTTCTCGGCGAGGACTCAATATTTCAGGACGTCCGCTCCTCGCCAGTTAAGCCGGCGCTCTCTGCTGAATCATCGAATCCAGGCTAATTAGCATCCCCGGAGAAGCCCCATGTTTCAGGGACCATTCCTCGCCGGTAAGGCCGGTGATCCCTGCCCGATGCTTGGCATCGAGTCCGCTAATCCCTACCTATCGCTCTAACACTGTTTCACATTCACCCAGGCCCGAAAACCTGTGTGGCGAGAAAAACCCTGGGATTAATCTGAAGGAAAATTCTACGGAAAAACCCGCCCTGAAACAGCCAGGGTTACATAGGAACTTTTCTCAGTAAAAACAGTTTTTGAACAAATCTGCATTTACTGGGAATGCATTCATTTTTCAAGACAATGCATTTATTTAATAAATAGGTGTCAAATATTTCATTAAATCTGAAGTAGATGACGTCATCTGACAGGCTCCAACAGAAGCTTATTTTGTTGTTCTAACGTCTACTTCATGAATTTATTAGTGGCATTACTATTCTCGCAATTTTTCGTCAACAAAATAGTCTTCAAAAAGTGCGACTTTTTTGTGTATGATTTTTTGAGAATATCTGAATAAAATGTTAACATATTAGCTTAAAACTAGTACACTCTACTAGCAGAAATTTTTTAGTTGGTTTTTACGCAGTTAGTTCATTTATCAACATAGACATTTGAAATCGAGACAGTAGCTAGTTCAATACTTGAACTTAAGTCGAATGTACTTTGTTTTTCAAAATATAATGTTTATATAGTCTAGTTTTAATTTTTATTGACGACTGTCTGATAAAGTCGTGAAGATACGTGTGTCATTTATCACTAGAATTTCTTCGATCGAATGACTTCAAATTCACATCTTGAGAGAAAAAAGTAATACCTAGGCCATTTGTGATCTGATTTCAATAATTTTTTTTGTTTAAGAGAGCGCTAAAAAATATTAACTACTGTCTTACTAACTGTAAAATAAACGTGTTAAAAAATTGTTTAGCGATTGCAAGCGTTGTCCGAGTTTTATAATGTCAGATTTTCGTATAAAAAGTCTTGTTAAATTGAATTTGATTTAGTTTTTTTTTTTTTTTAGACAAGTTAAAATATTGGAGTGTTTCGTTGTGTACCTCATGCAAAAGGAATTTTTTAGATTAAAAAGATTTATGGTAGCTGCGAAGTATCATACAGTAGTTTAGTTTTAGTAGTTTAATAATTTTTATTTCCATTGTACAGAATATACATATTCTTTTTACAAATATTTGTCCCCTTGGCACGACAGTCCCGTGCATTCGCCATGTCTCTTATACTATATGCTTCGAGTTCTAGCCGCCGCCGTTTATCCACTCGTTTACCTACTTTTCTACCTCTTCTATACCGCAATCTCTCTTACCCCCCTTTATTTACATTTCTTTTTACCTGATCTTTTCCCCGTGTCAGTCCCACGTGTGCGCATTAAACCGCTTCTACTTTCTTTCTCGATTCTTCCGTCAGGCTATATCTATACCCCCTTCTTGCGTCTCTCCTTCTTCCCGGTACCTCGGTTCTTGATCTGTTTAGTCTTTCTTTTCTAATTCTCTATTAAATTTACAAAAACACCTAATCGGATCCCCTTTCAGTAAATTTAAAACCTTAGCTCTAACTTCATCTTTCGATCCAGTTAAATCCCACTTTTTTACTTCTGTCACCCAAATTCCGCTAATTATTTTCTTTATGCCCAAGCACGTGAAAATGTGTTCAAGTTTTTCTGGTTCTTTTTTGCAGCCCCTACACGATACCTCACTGAATCCTTTATTGCCCGCTCTTCCCACATTACCGCACCTTAGCCTTGTCCATTGTTCTTTTGTCCCTCCGTTTATCTCTCTATCCTCCCAGTAATTTTCTACTCTCAGTTCTTTCTTTAATTCCTTATAGTACCCACAGTATTTTAACTTTTCAATTTTCGCCCAATTTGCCTGGATCCCCTGGTCTATCTTTATTTCTACCCCTCTGCTGAGTCTTTCCCCGAGGTTCTCAATTCCCTCTGCCTCAAGTAGCCCCCCGATTTCTTTTCCATCCCCAACCCCTCTCAATGCCGCTTCTATTGCTTTAAACCATTTACTCGAATTTCTGTTTCCCGCGCTTCTCAATTCCTCTTTTAGACTAATCCTAGGCCACCTTTCTTCCCCCATTTTTGCTATGTCCAATAAGTATCTCCCTGCTCTTTTCATAGTTTCTACTTCTAAGTTGCTTCTATTACTTTCCATCTGCCATATGTATGCCGGTGTATTGCTACTTAATCCTAAAGCCATCTTTACAAATTCACTCTGCACTTTTTTTATTTGCTCCCATTTTTCCCATCCCCATATTTCCACTCCGTACAGACAACCAGCTTTAACTATTGAGTCCATTAAGTACAACCTCCCCTTCAAGCTCCCCATGTTAGCTCTTTTCCAAATTCCCCACACAGTATTTAGCACTTTCTTGACCTTATTTGCCGTTTTTGTTACATGTCGACTCAATGTATTGGTTGCTGTAAATCAAAAACCTAAGTACTTGTACTCATTTACTACCCTTAGTTTTTCTTTCTCAAAATACCACTCCTCTCCCCTTGTTAGTTTACCCCCCCTTCGGCATACCATGACTTCCGTTTTTTTTGTGTTCACCATTAGCTCTGTCTTGCTACTGTACCTTTCCAGACCATTTAACATGCTTTGCAACCCCTCTTTTGTGTCTGCCACTACTGCTACGTCATCCGCAAACTTCAGGCTGAAAATCTTTTTCCCCCCCAAGACTGTACCCCCTTCGTTTCTCTTTTCCCATTCGTCTTCTAGATCTTCCAGGTAAATATTGAATAAGCACGGACTTAACGAACACCCCGGTCTAACCCCCCTTTCAGTTTTGAACCTTTCTGAAATTCCCTCTGCCGAAATGACCTCATTTTCCGTGTTATTGTAAATTCCTTGTATCATATTCAAAAACTTTCCCTTGATGCCCATTTTTTCCATTTTTTCTGCTAATATCTTTCTATTTACTTTGTCAAACGCTGTTTTAAAGTCCACGAAACATATGTATAATCTACCTCCTTTATTTTTAAGTTTGTTATTTATCAGGCTATTCAGGGTGAATATGTGGTCCCTGGTACTTCTTTTTTCTCTGAAGCCTGCCTGACTTTCTTTTATTTTCCCCTCTGCATCCAACCACTTCCTCAGCCTGTTCGCCAGTATATTCGTTAGTATCTTGTAGCCTACATCCAATAAAGAGACCCCTCTATAGTTTTTGACGTCGTTTTCGTCCCCTGCCTTGTGAATAGGGTAAATTCTCGCCACCTTCCAACCTTTCCCTATCTCTGCCTTGCTAAACATTTCGTCAAGTATTCCTGCTAATTTACCAACCCAAAACATAGTTAGCCCCTTATAAAACTCTACTGGTATCCCATCCTCCCCTGCCGCTTTGTTATTCTTCATTCTCTTTAATGAATGCAATACTTCGTCCCCTGTTATCTTCTCGTTTAGGCCTTCTTAATTTTTCAAATTTGGTTCCTGCTCTCCTGTCATTTCGTTTCCTAACGTGAATTCCGTCCTATCCCCTATCCCTCCCGTATTTGACTCTTCTTGTGCCCCTAACAAATTTTAAACATGCGCTAACCAGTCTTCTTTGCTGATAGCCACTCCAGATTTTTTCTTTCTCGGCCTAAATTGATTATTTGCCCTCCAAAACTCTGTCATACCTTTACTCTCTACTACCCTGTTCCATTTTTGTCTCTGTCTTCATCGTATTTACTCTTTTTGATTTCTTTAAGTCTTTTTCTTTCTGCTTTAAGATTCTCTTTATCCCCTTCCTTTCTTGAAACTGCCCATTTTTTTAGCGCAGCCCACACTTGCTTTTTCTGTATTATAACTTCCTCGTCTCTTTCTATAGTCCATTCCCTCCCCGTTTTTCGGACCATTTTCAGCTTTTTACCCGTCTCCCAGATAAATTTTGAAAGTGCATCCCACCTTTCTTGCATATTCATCCCCTCCATACATACATCTTGTTCCCTCTTTTCTACTTCATGAATATATTCTGTGCCCTTACTTTCCTCCCATTTAAAAGAAGTCCTATTACTTGAGCTATCTTCAGATTTCCACTCTTTCTTTTTTCCTCCCTCTAGCCTCAATTCTACTGGAAGGTGATCCGATTCAATTCTTAGCGTCACTTTAAGCTCTTTAACAATACTACCTTCTTCATTCTATAATTCTAATGCCAGATCCAGAACCGAGTGTCCATTATCCCCCACGAATGTGTACATTCCGTCCCAATCCCCTATTGTTGCTCCGTTTCTAATGCTCAATCCTGACTCTTCACAGAAATCAAGCAACTTCTCACCTTCTCTATTGACCGTTTCATCAGCTGAGTTTCTGCACATTTCTCTTTCCCCCTCTTCGTTTATGTGCCATTCTCCGATTCTCGCATTCAAATCTCCCACAATTAATACTTGCTCTCCCCTATCTGCAAAAACATCAACGACCTCCTGTAGTTTACTTAACATTAGTTTAATTTTTACATTATTATATACGCCAATTATATTACAATTTTTATTTCCCTTCATCTATATCCCTCTTATAGTTAACCCATAATCCCATTCTTCAACCAATTCTTCAGACAAAGATTTTCTAATACCTATCACCATTCCTCCTTTAGCCCTCCCTCTTTTCTTCTCTCTAACCGCTGGTTTCCAGCTCCAATCGTAGTTTTTATCGAGTTTGTTCTCCCATTCTATCTCTTTTACCTTTTCTACCCACGTTTCCTGTAATATTATAATTTCGAACTTATTCACGTAGTTATATACATCTTTTATTTTCCGCATACCTGCTATATTCCAAGAGACTAGTTTTAACTCCTTATCCTCTCCCTTATAACATACCTTCTTCTCAACGAAATTTCCTACTTTTATCTATTTCTCTCTGCTCCACCAGTTCCCCTTTCACCTCGTCCCACATTCACCATTTATCCCCACTTTTTAGCTTGAGGTATCCCTTGCGAACTTCGAGTCCCTTACTCCTTTCTTCCTCAGCTTTTTCATCGATCCACCTCAAGATTTCTTTCTCATTTTCTGTATAATCGTCTTCCAACCATAGGTTAAGCCCTTGCAACTTCCCCTTATTCCGCATCAACTTTACTTTATTTTCTAAAGATCCTAATTTCACAACGAGCCCCCCTTCAATCGCTCTCATTTTGACAATATGCGCCTCCACACCAAGTTTATTGTATCATACTTCGTTCAATTCCCGTGCTATGCCCCCACCTACTGTGTGAACCCCCTTTTACAAATACATTATTCTTCCTCAATTGTCTCTCTTTTTTCTCATATTCAAACTCTCTTGTGCTCATCGCTTCCGGGCTTCTCGCCGTGTTTACATTTTTTTCTTTGACTCCGTGTTCCTTGTTACAGTTCATGACACCCCGTTCCGACTCATACACGCTGTCGTCTTCTACTGCCTTGACTACGCTACTCCCTCCCACATTTGATACCTCGCTGCCCGGACTCACTAACCTATCCCTTTTTTGACTTGCTATACTGCTATCTGCTCGCTGTCTACTCCGCATCTGCTTGCTTATTTTACCCTCAAGCTCCTTTCTGAGACTATTGGCACTTTCGAGTTTCCTAACTACTCCACTCAGTTCCTCCCTTAACTTTCTATTTTGATTTCCGATTTTCTCAATTACTTTTAGTGAGTACCTCTCCTGCAATTTTACCTTGTATCTTTTACTTTTTTTGGCGCTCTAATTCGAATTCTAACCTTTTCATTTTTTCCCGCAAATGCAGTTCCTGCACGCTGATCCCTATCCTAGCACCCATGTCGCTTTCTGACCTCGCTCTTAAACGCATACCTCTGCTTACCGTTCCGCTTCTGCCGCCTCTGTTACTGCTGACGTTGTTTACGACTCTCTTGCTACTCTCGCTGACATCGGTTCCGTCACCGCCGTCAATGCTGTCGTCTCCTCCACAGCTCACCTCTTTCTCCCTTCTCCGTGCTGCCCTCTGTGTTTCGTCTTGTGAACTTGCCCCCTCTGCTTGCGTCGACTGATTATCTTCCGCCGGTAGTGTCGGTACCACGTTCAGCCTACAAGCTGTCACCTCCCCTTCCTCTGTACTCTGCATACGCATTTGCTTATCCTCGTCTTCTTCTGCCCTCAGTGTACCCTTTGGTTGGCCATGCTTACTTTTTCCTTCTTTACCATCACCTAGCTCCGATTTTTCAGGGGCCCCAACCCTGCTATCAACCTTTATTTTCTTGACAGCACTACTAACCTGGATTTCCTCGGACCCCGCTCTTTCTTCTCTTTTTCTCTTTTTCCATACGATTTCTCCTCCTTCTATCAGGGCGTCGCTATCTTGCTCTTCTTCTTTTTCAACCTCCGTGGAGTTCCTCTCTTGTCTTCTCTCTCCTTCTTCACTTTCTCTCCATGTGCCTGTTTTCGGAGGGAAGAGTTCCCTTCTTACTGTCTTGCCTGCTTTTATGAAACGTTCCAGTCTCTCCACCTCGGGAGGTAATATACAGTACTTGTGTAAAGAGTGTGTTACTGTACATTTATTTATCAGATCTTAATTACTTACTTTCAGAAACGTAGTAAATTCGATGACAATTTTCGTAAAATTTCGAGTTTAATTAGTCACATTTTGAAATGTATTTTAGAAAAAATGGTACAAGTAACTTACTTGTTAATAATGTATCTTTTCTAAAAGAAATCAGCTCATTTTTTAACGTGACCTTAAAGTAACAGATTTTTGACGCGTAGTTTCCAAACGCTTAATCTACTGTTACATCAAGGCTGCGCTCGATGGACTTTTTTTTCTCTTCCTTCTTCTTTTTTTTTCTCTCATCAAGTTTGCGTTTTCATACTAACCAAAAGACCATATACACACATATGTGTCTAGCATCAGAGCTAGTGCTTTGTGACATACGTATAAGGAGAGACTGAAGAAAATAACGACGCAAAAGCTAATCTACCTCTCCTTTTCTCGGTTTTTTCTCTGCTTTAGCAATTCAT
Organism: Copidosoma floridanum; assembly: GCF_036245765.1. NCBI lineage: Eukaryota > Metazoa > Arthropoda > Insecta > Hymenoptera > Encyrtidae > Copidosoma > Copidosoma floridanum. The sequence continues at coordinate 617,584 of NW_028321914.1, read as the reverse complement.
AAAAAGGGTGACGTAGTTTAATAAGTGGACGCGCAAGTCAACATATTTTTGTTCATATGATTGGTTAACGTTTGCTCAATGAAATTTAACAACGGCATGTTGCATCTTTATCTTTTTTTTCTTAGAATTCTTACAATCTCAAAAGCCGTCAAGCCGAAAAATTGTGCGGACTATAATACGACTTACTATTGACCGTATTGATATTGCAGACAAGTGAACGCTGAGATCAGTATGGCTGCTATATAATATTCCTTGGCAATTAAGCATACACCCGGAAGAACAAAAATAGTATGTGTAAAGGAAGACGGAAAAGATACAGAAAATAATTCCCTGTGCCTGCCATGAGATGATACAGACTAGTTTTAAGATCTCGTTGTCTCTAGTTATTGTGGTGATTATAAAAAGGCAAGAATTTTGGTCACATAAACCCATTGCTTCTTTCGTAAGCGGTTAATTCTATAGTCAGGCCAGCTTGGGTCCATACTTGAAGTAGTAGCCAGACTAGACATGTGATCTGTAAAACCTGATCTGTACATTTAAACGTCAGGCCAGCTTCAACGTCCACTAAAAGCAGTAGCCAGACTAGGCACATAACCTGGCAGACCTGGTCGGTGTATCTACACGACCTAGAGAATACGGCTGACTTGTTTTTTTATTTAAATTAAATCTGGCCGCTTGTACCTTGCCTCAAATGTCACTCTTGTACCCTTTTTATGCAAAAAAAATAAAAGTAACACTCATACTTAAGGTAAAATTTGTAAGCACCCCTCCCCCCAAATAACTTTCCTTGCGTAAAACTCACTTTTGCATGTCATTCAATCTGGATTTTAGTGGCCAGGCTAGTGGTGAAGAAAAAATGTATTAAAGAAACGAATAATTACAGATTCAACGCTACGTTGTGTGCCGGTATTTAAAATGCTGAGGGCCAAACGGCTAGCCTCATTTAAAAGAGAAACAAACTGCAACTCCAAAATAAATGGCAGGTCGTGTACTGTTGGTGCAAATTCCGATGGCCAAGTAGCTAGCTAACTTTTTTTTAAATCATCAACTCTGTTCCCACTTGAGGGCTTCGTCTCTAACACGTCCTATCATGTTCACAGGTTATTGAGCGAAAGCTCAAGCCTAAGTATAAAATTTACTGTTACGCCATGTCATATACTTCGACGTGTCATATAAAAATTTTGGGAGGCTCTGAAGAAATAGTTAGTATTAGGGTTGTAGTAGTGACAGTTGAAAGTACTTAGTGAAACAGTGAAAGTAAAAATTTTCTAAAAAAATTTACTTAAAAAAAAAAAGAAAATATACAAAAAAAATATCGATGAAATGACTTCTTTTTAAAAAACTGTAAGTCAGTGTTAAATAATTTTGTAATAATAAATTGTGTGAATCCAAAATAATATTGTCTCACTTCTCTTATCAAGTGAATCTGCAATGAAGTGAAGCTGCTAAAAGGCGGATCGAGCTGGAACCATCTAAAGCAGATAAGAAATCGCTTTTGAAAGACATCAGAAAAGAGCAGAGGTGGAATAATGAAAAAAGAAATAAAACATTACTTTAAGTATACCAAAGACAAGAATAATCTTGGGCCTAATCTAAAAATAACCCATGTGTATCTGTGCTATTTTTTCCAAAAAAAAAAAAAAAAAAAAAAAGGGTTAGGGTCAAATTGAGTGACCACAAAAAACAGCCTTCGAAGCCGAAAATAACCAGTGATGTCATTTTACGTATAACATCACACATAAAGCAGTATATCCACCACACGCGAAAAAAGTAGAACCAAAATAGTTTGACTATCCGTTGTACAACAGTTCGAGGGATAAACAAATCACTAGAGTCGGCAATAAGCAAGGAACTGTACAATATTTGTAGCTTATTTTTACAAGACGTATTTTCTTTGCTTTAAACGTACACCGTCTCGTATACATAAACAACAAGTATACGCAACCTTACAGTTCAGAGATTGGACTCAGAGAGTCCAAAGCTTATACTCAAGTGCCCCCACAGTTGAGTTATGAGTCTTTGACGATACATCGGATCACGAAGCTACAAACTTCGTACAGTTTCTTGCGTATCACCGAATCCTAGTGATTTGGGTATCTCTCGAACTGTTGTACAATGGATAGTTAAACTATTTTAGCTCTTTTTTTGCGTTCAGCGTTAAAAAAAGCCATACGAGCCAAACACATATGGCATTAAAATTCAGAGTAAAAAGGGGACACAGCTGTCGATCGTAAAATAAAAGCTATATCATCTCCTCAAACGTCTTTGCCTGATCGCTTACAACAGCTGAGACACAATCCAGTACATACGTGTAAACAGTCGGAACGTCCAGTCACACTGGGCAAAAGGTTTGTGAGTGTGAGTAAAAGACGACAGAAAAAAAAAATTAATTTATACGTATAGAGAACTCTGTATCAGTGAAAATGAGTCTCGAAAGGACGTTCTTTTTTTTTTTTTTTTTTTTTTTTGTCAAGAGTTGCAGAGTAGGAAAACATAAGAGACAATTTTTAAAGAAAAAACGTTAATTATGAATGGAAATCATACACGGTATACTTGCAGATTAAAGAGTGGTCCAGAGCCCCACTTTAACTTTAACCTAATGACGTTTACTAGTTAACAAATGTAAGTACGAAATATTACGAAATATTACGAAATACGATACCCAAGACGATTCCGCCCGCGCCTGACCAAGCTATTTAATGATGTGCCGTGCGACGCATTCCTGCACATGTCCTAGATATTACCAAACTAGAACAAATGACGCCTGAAATGATAATTATTAAAATCAATAGTGAAAGTGTTGATGATACTAATAAATTTAAAGGGACAGCAAAAATCATACATCAAGGGAAATAAATCCCAAACAGACAATGAGTCAGTAATAACTCACTCTAGTAGAATTCAGAATATACAGCATCGAATTCTAAAAACTAAAAGGTTAAAGGATGGAGCTGCTCCACCTGTAGCATTCAATGCAGCTCTTTAACAAAACACTATAGATTAGAGATATTAAAAATTGAGACCAAGTGAAGCACGATTGCTTATAAAGAAATAAATGATATACTAACAAGATCTATTAGATTCGAGCTCACAAAATACTTGAAGTACAACAAGCTTTACGTAATCAAGTAGTAAAACAAAAACTACGCATAAGGAAAAACGATACGTGCTTCATTGTAATTCATGTCGATCAAGCGAATATATTAGAGACGATTGTGTACTACGAATCATCTGCAAACTATGTAGACAAGGGGGTCACATGGCAGACAAATTTAATTCAATACATCACAACACTCCTAAATAATGCAGAGTTTGTCGATACAATAGTTACTCTGAAAAATAATGTAGATTGAAACAATTAATTTGTCAAATATGTAGAAAGGTAGACTGTACGACAAGAGACTGTTGTAGAAAATGATAATTAACATACTTAAGTAATATGACAATTGTGTAATACCCTAAATCATACTGCCAAAAATTGCACCAATATAGTAAAAATACCGTTATTTTGAAATATCTGCAATAAGCAAGGGCATAACGGTGAAAACTACTATTTTTCTAGAATGGTGTGTCAAATGTGTGACAAACTAGGCCAGGTAGCTGGAAACTGCCCACAAACTTAAATACAAACTAAAAACTCACTGCTTTGTCAATTATACAATAAAAATGATCATACTGCTGCTACCTGCAAGTAATGTGCGTATTGCAAGAACACAGGCTACATAATACAAGAATGTGGGAAGACACAATACAATAAACGTACAAAAGAAAAAAGTCAGGGAAAGTAATCGACCCCTGAAGTTATGAGTGTAACTTTAGGGATACTGAACTACTCGACGCGCTCAGTAGACCTGAACCGCTTACTCAATGAATTAATACCCTCAGTGTAATGTATAAAAATAAATACATACATCACATGAATTTTTATTTGGGTGGATATTTGGTAAGCCTCATGATAGATTCTGGATCTTATAAGAACCTAATCAAAGTTGAAAGTTATCCTAATGGGATTGACATGGACTATAATGACGTACTAAAATCTTATATAATTACAAATGGAATTATTTTATCCGTTGCAAAAGTTATTTTAAAATTATTTGGGAAGAAAATCCCTTAAGTTTTAAGCACAAACTTTTGAAACTCCCAGGACGAGTTATTAGTTTTAAACAAAATTTTCAGGTGTAACCCAACATGTACGTGTCACTTTAATATTAATTAACATATGCAGTCGTAAATTCACCATAGTAATGTATCACACACCACTTATATGATTTCAAACCTTACTATACGAGTGAAGAAATGGCGATCTGAATTTCCTAAGTACATTTACAAAATCATTTATCGCCCAGGTAGATTAAATCTGTCTACTGACACATTATCACGTCAATAAGTCAGTTGAAAAAACATACGCTACTAAACAGCAAAACTGCCTTAAAAGTGACTTAGCTAAAGTTACACCAGAATTACTAGTTGATACTAAACAAGAAAATGCACAAGAAATAATTAAGAAAAAATAAGGCCTATTAAGGACAATAAAAAACAGTGATAAGAATAAAAAAGTAATCACTGATTGATATAAACTGGAATAAGGGAAGGTCATACTAAAATTAAACAATCACGCTTGACGAATGTGCGTATAGATAACTTGAAGCTGATAAGATACCAGCTAAACAACAATTACAATTAAGAAGCATTAAAGTCCACAAATACACAAACAAAAATATCAATTAGCTTTCTGCATTACTGATAAAGTGCAAGTATCACAAATCATAATAAAACAAAGATACAAGATCCTCTTGATAAATTGTAATTTTTATTGACAGAGAAAAATCTAACCACCATAAGTATATCTAAAGGTTAAAGGTATAAACATATGTAATTTAGATTGGCCAGATAAATATAGCATGCTTAAAAGTATTCTTAGTAGTAGTAATATTAAGATAAAGGTTTGTAGAAATTCTCTCAAATACGTAAAAGATAAAAATGAATTTTTTGACGAGCTTCATAAATCATCTGTTTGGGGACACAGAAGTGTTTGAAAAATTTTAGGCCGCATACGCCAAAATAATATCCAACGACGCATTCAGGATGCCTAGAATGTTAGTTGAAAAAATTAGTGAGTTTGAAACCTAAGCAGCTAATGCTAATAACGGATACGTCTGGTACCATATTTAAGAAAGTTGCACTCGATATCTTTGGGTGCCTACCTAAAACTAAAGAAGGAAATAAATACATCTTTATCCTGAAAGGACAGTTGTTGAAATTTTGGGTCGCGTTACGTATTAAGGACCCAAAATCCTTCATAATTCCTAACACTTTTGTACGACGAAAACGTTCAATAAAAATCTGAATTTTTGAAATGCCTAAAGTTATTTTGACATTTTAAGGGAGAAAATTTTTGAACAGTTTAATGAGAAAGGTTGCAACACGTTTCAAAATTAAGTAGGTAAAAACAAGGGCCTTGAACCCCCAATTAAGTGGATCAGTAGAGAGATTGCATCATGCACTGAGTAAATATCTCAATCAATATGCAAATAGTGAAAATAATTAAGATAAATGGGTAAAACTGGCTATTCTTAACTACAGCACCTGCTCATAGGAAAACACCAAACATAAACCGTATGAAGTTGTGTTTGGGAGACTTGCAGGATTACCGTCATCTGTACCATTAACGAGCAAGGACCGGGTCCAACGTATCAAAGTTATATTATTAATTTAGTATCCAAGCTAGATATCATCAGGAAATTAGCGTACGAGGACTTAGTTAAAATGAAATTTAAGTCTAAGAAATAACATAAGAGAAATATAAACGAAAAATTCTTTAAGGTTGTCAAATATGTCTACCTATTAAAAGGGGTTAGAAAAAGTGAGTTTGGAGATAATTTTCCTGGGCACCACTAAATATTAGAAATATTAAATAAAAATAATGTTAAAATGAAAGTGGGAAGTACACACAAAACAGTAAACGTGAATAGGTAAAGAATATCTAAGATGCTTTCTCCCAACAGAAAGAAAATCAATGCGAACCCTAGTGAGTAAAGCAATGCATAAATTATTAAGTAAAGGCTAATTTTATGCATAAAATCATAACTGCTTAAGTAGTTTATGCTGTGGTCAAATTTGATTTTGGAACTCAAAGCGTGAACGTACCAACCCTGCAGCTATAAAAAGTTGAACCTTGCGATATTTCTTTAAACACCTGTAGTATAACCAAACGTTGTATACAATTTTTACAACTACAATTTTTCTGTAACATACGTTGTGCAATGCAAAGTAATAATCCAAATAAGTATTAATTATTGTGGTATGCACTCATGCAGCTCAATACTATATGACTTGTAAGTGATATTGCAGTTCACAGGTCAATGATCACTTCTGTAACATTTGTTGGTCCTACAAATTTTGATGAAAAATGCAGCGGAGCATACTTCATAGATCGCTATGGAGTACACTACTCTCTGGAGTTCGGTGCTCCTATAGTGCCAGCAACTGTAGAGATCAAGATAGTAGCAACACTTATTGAATTATACTATTAAGATCATCTTGCAACTTCAAATATCACGACATTTTGTTCAAAGGTATTGCTAACCGACTAGTGGATATAGAAAAACCTACAGGAGAAATAATATATTCATTCAAGACGGATGGTGTATCCATCGCCTTGACAACAAAAGGAAATGATTATACTTGTGGGTACATGTTGTATTAGTTGTTATATCAGTACAGATCACGCTAGACTTTTAATATTTAAGACAGAAAGAAGCCAATATTTTGCCACTAATAATAAAAAAATCCCGATTACATGTATTTATTTGCATGTATAAATTCTAAATTCGTCTACGTAGAAAAACATTTTGAACCGCAAGTCAAATCTTGATGTGAAGATATCTTGGCACAGCAATGTTCTTCAAATCTGAAATAAGGATATTTAAAAGACATGGTACAAAAATTACACATAACCGTACTTTCTCACAGCTATATAAAATGAACTATAAGTAGTACCAAGTATAAGGTACTCCAATACAAGTGGAATCACCCAATTTTTTGAAACCTATACCACAGGCTACTAAGCCGTCTAATCTAGCTACTAGTGGTATTTATGCAGCCAGTGACTTGAAAACACTAAGCTATCGCATAATGCACCCTAATGAGCAAAATTTACTTTTTAATGATCTGATATGCATGGCCAATTATCCAATTGTCAAAAAGGCTCTATATTCAAACTATTAAACGAAGAATCTCTCAGGAAGCTGGCCAATTCAACATAGAAGTGAATCTGGGATAGAGTAATGGACTTTGGAACTGCAAGTGCTGATTTTGTAGCATTGTACATCCTATTTTAATTTTTTAAAACGCTAGCAGAAGCCATTATAAAAAGTTATCTCCTACATCAAACTTCTGTACGATTGCTTGGAGCTGTATGGTACAGCTTAGCCAATTTGTTAGTTTTTCTCGGTGAAAGATCCAATAATAAACGTCGCAGACCTGAAAACTAAACTCTGTTCTACCGACAAAATGTATAATCTGAAAACCTTCGTCACGATTCAGCGTCGTTTAAAGGAAAAGGCGAAATTTCAAAAAGAATTTCGTGTTTCCTCCATACATAAACATCAATCGAACGAGAAAGCTTGACGATGTAACAAAAAGATCCTGTACTACCCACACTTTATATACGCTCCCGTATCACCAAGACAATGAACAGTGAGAAGTCAAGAAAATACCCCATCCTTTTAACTATTTCACACGCTACAAGCCCAAGCATCTCTGCTACTCAAATCGCTCTAATATTGAATGAAAAAACAGACATTTATTTTTTCGCAATCCAGTACATAATTGGACCTAACTATTAAAATTTTATTATTATTTTTTGTTGGAGGAGGCTTCTAAAGATTAATTAATCATTGAGTATATAATTAATATATAATCAATTATAGTCCGAGGTATAGTTGTATTGTAAATCTTAGAAATGCGCATTATAAAAAGTTACAAGTTCTTTAATAAAATCTGTTCATTAAACCTGTTTTATTTTTCGATAAATTTACTGAAATTCACTTTAAAAAAAAAATTATAATCACAAAATGACTAACATCACATTATAAGTAAAATATTATTATAGACCATCCTTCTAAAATGATATGCTCAGCACACTGTTTCCAGGTCATCATTGAAAGCTCTAAGACCAGTTGCAAAGGTAGGCTGATATGATAGAAATACAGTATTTTAAAAAGTATCAATTTTTTCTTTTATTTTCTCTTTCAAATTATTTATAGCTAAATTTAAGTTCTTACTGACTATCATAAAAGCATTCCAATGATATAATCAATAAACTTGACATTAACATTAAATGACAAACCCAAAAATATACAATAAGTAATAAGTTTCTTCAATAAGATGTTTTACTCGACAACAAATAATTTGTAATAGTTGATAATTATTAGTGAATTAGCAATCAGTACTTATAAAATTCAACGACTACATATTTTGGTGCAGCACACTTTTTCCAGTTTTCCGTTTAAAGTCTCAGCAACAGTCTTAAGGTACATGGGTCACGATTGGTAACGCAATCTGCTTAAAAACTGATTACATTCAAAAAATTCTACCGGCAGTAAAGTAGTAAATTTAATGAAGTTGGCTACACTGCCTTACATATATACATATGTACATATTTCTATAATCTATGAGGGCACTGCATAAAAAATATTCTGCTATAGTTGTTGACACTCGAGTGACTCGAGTTCATATGTAACTTTTAAAAATGTTGACTCCCATAGTTAATAAGAAAAAATTTTTACATTTTTGTAATGTATTCGTGAGTGCTAAGCAGTTGAAAAAAGCAAAGGGACTGAAAGCTGCAATAAGAAAAACAGTCGTAAGCAAGAATGATTCCAGGGTTTCTACTCTAGGTAACCCTCAAAATGCTGCATCACCTGCACGAGAAATTTCGCAAGAAAGAAGATTTGTTGAACTAGGCAAACTAGTTTAGTTTGTGATAAGTGTGGTGAAGATTAACGTTTATTAGATGTAGAAAAAAAACGCTTGTTGGAGCAGCTTCGTTTCTGCATATCAAGTGTAGGGATTGTTTTAAAGTTCAAAGAGTACCCACTGAAAAATCTCACTTGATTTTATCTGATTTGGTACATAAGCTCACAAGCAGTACGGCAATTCACAATCAAGATGTTAATAAATGATTAGTTTTAGGTATCTATAATTTATTTGATAAAAGTTATTCGCTTTTGAGATATATGTAAGGAAAATATCCTTAGTTTGTTCAAAACACTTATTGTATTATTTACATCTAAGAAAGAATATTTTATGTATATATATATGTATATATTTATATAAGGGGACTTATGAAGACTTGATGTGCTTCTAGAATATATACTAATAACATTGAAAAGTTATGAAGACAGTCTGCATGAGTACGATTTTGTCCTCATAATAACCTTTTTTTACATAATAATGTCTGCATAAGTCACCATTTGTAAAGATATATTTATATATCTCCCTATATTATATAGTTGTATTGCCAAAAGTAAGTCTCAGCCCTCCCCACTCCCCCTCAGCTCCCCCTGAATTCACATAGTTATTTGCTTGTTTTTACGTCATTTTTGATCAAATTATATTTAAGTAACCTCCCCCCGCTCCTCCCCGCTCATTCTTAGCTCCCCCTCCACCACCCCCCAAAAAATACTTATTTATAGAATATTTTACCATCTGAAATGTTAAAAAATATATGTAAATAAATCTTCTTTCTTGCAAAATTTCTCGTGCAGCATTTTGAGGGTTACCTAGAGTAGAAGCCCTGGAATCATTCTTGCTTACGACTGTTTTTCTTATTGCAGCTTTCAGTCTCTTTGCTTTTTTCAACTGCTTAGCACTCACGAATTCATTACAAAAATGTAAAAATTTATTCTTATTAACTATGGGAGTCAACATTTTAAGAAGTTACATATGAACTCTACGTCAATTATCCAACGCAGGCAGCTCAGGTCAACAAGCTACCAAAAAACAAGTTTAGAGTTAAAAAATTTCTACAGAAATAAGCAGATGTATTTGGAACTGCAAAGCTTAGACACGAATGTTTGTGACGTGTTCTGTGAATCGTATATATTTTTACTATTTAAGAAACTCGTATGATTTCCTAATGTTGTAGGTGTCTAATTTAGAAGCACTTAATTAACTGGCCTGTGGACGATCCCTTTCAACAAAAAATTCGGCACGAAAGCTGTCGCTGAACTAGGCGACCACTTTGAGATATGTTTATCTAGTAAAGTATCTGAGTATCTAGTAAAAGATCAACAATCATTTCGTGGTTTTTTAGAATCCACTGATGGTAAGAAGCTATTAGTTCGCTATAACGGTGATAGTGTTGAATTTTTTAACCGATAAACGTTTAATTATACAAATACAAAAATAATAACATAAAATGATAACAACTTATCCAAATTATTTTACTACTTTTTAAATTTTATAATTTTAAAGTACATATCATTTTATTTTTTTATTATTATAAATCAAACTGTTATGGATATTGTCAAATTCCAACCACTTGCTGCCGTGCGCTGGGACACGTTGTGTCGAAAAGTTGTATACACCATACGTGCAAGAGGTTATGTGACTGACATACACATGTCTTCGCACACTTTGCTGCACTTAGCTCTCTCTTCCTGCCCTCGCACTGGAGAACTCGACGGCTCTCTTTTGTTCGGCTTTCTTTGGTTGTACCCAGCTAGTAGCTAATCTCCGCAGTCCCCGCATCGCGTGCCGTCAGCATATACCTACACATTTACAACGGCCGCTAGGGCGCTGTTGGTTCATACGTATAGCTTAAATCGACATGTAACGTATTAGTCTCTTCCCGCTTCCGCACCCCCTGCTATTGCACAGATCACACTGGCCGTAAAAGCGGCTATTCAGTCCATTGTTTGAAAACAAAAAATACAATTTGTTCTTGTGTTTTTCAGTAGAGATAAAATTGGTCATTTCCCTACAGAATTCCTTCACGAATACGGGAAAACTAGTTTTGTCCAAATCAGAAGTAGACTTCATTTGTTTGTTTGAAAATTTACAAACAATTGTCAATTTTCTATTTAGTTTTATTATTTTATCTCCACTTCTATTGCTCGTAGAAAAATTTTGTGACCATTTTTTTTTGTCATTAAGTTTCCTACAAAATAGGCACTTTTGAAAATTTATTATTTATTTTCAAAACACACTAATGGTAATAAAGTTTAAAAAAAAAATTTGTTATGCCAAAAAACTTTTTATCACCGTAGAAAAAAACAACCATATCAATTTTAAGTAACCGTGCAAAAACATGGGTATAACGTTGCATAATAACGAGCTATTTGTATAATTATTAAATAATCATTAGTAAATTATTAATTTACTTTTTAAAGTGTAACTTTAAAGTGTTCTTGTAAACTTAACTTTCGGTTTCCAAGAATAATTGTGTTGTCGTGTTGACACAGTCCCAATTCATGTTTTTTTTTTTTTTTTTTTTTTTTTTTTTTCGTAGGACATGTGCGAACAGCAAACAAACTTCAATACTAAACACAAATCTAATACTTACTCAGATCACTGATTTATTTCGTTGATTTGTTTTTAATAATGTGTTTTTTTTTTATTAAAAAAACTGTTGCTGTTAGTTATTGTCATTTATTTTATACATAAAAAAAGATATTTTATCATACATTTTCACTTCATCAACTTAATATTTTATCTAATACATAATGATTATATATGGCCAACGTCTACAAAAAAGTGAATAAAACTTTGTTCCTACCGGGGGACTGTAGACCCCTCAGAGCTGGTTTTAATAAGTAATTGAAAAATAAATTAACCTTATTAATTAAAAAGATATTATTGTTAATGTAAAAGATTTTAATTTTCTCTTGACTATCAATTATTCATTATCAATAACTCATTTTTATCATGAATATCAAACTCTTTTTATGGTTATCCCGTGTTTATAATGTGCTGATATTATGTTAAATCAGTAATAGGCTTGATAATCTTCCCAATCTGGTTTTAAAGGTTTTCTCTTATTTAACTCAACATTCAATACTTACGTCTAACAGCTTGTATAGCTTTTCCAACTTGTCAAAAAAATTTTTTTCCTTACAAAAAGCGTCCATGTCGACCAATTGATGGTTAACTAAAGACGAACGCATACCTAATAATCATGAGTATTGCTTGTTGCAAAAGAATTAAATCTACTTTTATATCTACCATGATCGACATCTCTTTCCTTATCTATTGCGACATATCTGTGTTTCTCAACTTCCTAACAGTTAACACATAATTTTACGAATTCATCGTCATATCAGTATTAACATGATCATTACAGTAATTTTTAAAATATATTCCTTCTTGTCTCAACATCGCTAAGAAATTTATATTATCTCTGGCTAAATGCTTTAAAACTGGAGCATAGGATTAGCATAGATAGAAGCAGTTACCTATCGTCCAATTTTTCAATTATTATAGGCTGGCAGTATTTAAGTAAGATATCAATCCACTCATAGTTACTACGTAAGCTGAACTTTTTCCACATATCATGCCTTAGTTTACGATTGAATTGCTGATATGTACACGCATCAAGGTTACTGTACATAAAGTAAAAGTTAATGTTGTTCTTTTGCATGAGACTTTAAGAATTTGCATTGTAAAACTCTTTACCATAATCAGTTCGCAAATCACTTGGAACTCTTCTCTCTGTTAAAATTGACTTTATTGCTGCAGCTACGTCTTTACCGGTTTCATTCTTCACGGGCACAGTTCAGGCATACTTGTAGAATACATGCGCAGCTGTTAGTAAATATCTATGACCTTTATTTTCATGAGCATAAGGTATTATCTTCACAAGATCAGCTTGCCATGTTTCATCCAAGCCCTAAAGATCAAACTTTCGGCAGAGGTAGCTGCATCCTGCAGGCTTATGAAGCTCTTCCACTACTGCTTTCATCTCTCCTAGCTCTCTTCTGGAGTTATGTTAGATATGTTTGTTACAATCCCTTTAACTGTATTCATTTTATGCCTCAAATTTAGTATTGTTTCTGAGAATACACCCCTGAAATTGCACAATATAAGATTTATTTTTTTGCGAGTAATTAAATTTATCGACATTTCCCATCCATTACAAGATTGCCAAAGAAACTCGATTATTTTCAGTTAAAACTACGATTTGTAGAAAAATTGTCATACGTAACAATTTAAAAAAAGTGTCATCTCCACTAGGATTTGAACCTGGAACTCTTTTCTTGCCGAGAAAGTGCGTTACCAATTTCGCCATCAAGGTCTCGGTGACTCCTCTTCTCAATTGCTACATTTTATATTTTCGGCGATTTTTCAGCCGATACCTGCTCATATGGTATATAAGAATATTATAAATTAATCTTATTTTATTGATTAGTAAGTATTAATGTGAGTAATTAAATTTATCGATATTTTCCATCCATTAAGAGATTACCAAGGCATTTCGATTTTTTTCAGTTCAGATTTATTTTTTCTTGTCCATCCAAAATGAAACCTTTTCTTTTTGTAAAGTAGTGAAACTTACAGCGTTGTGAGGTTAAATAGCTAATGCATCATTGTACAATGTTTAGTTTTTCAAGTCAAATTGACTATTTGTGGTGAGCTTATATTCAATTCCTCAAAGATTTTGACTACCACCCTCCAACTTAAATTACGTCCAAACATGTCGATGCTTATGGAGACACTAAAGTAGAATTGATAACGAAGCTAAATGTATATAATATTAGCCTCACGAAGCTCCTCAACAATTAAACTTGTTTCTAAAGTGTGACTAGGATTAACGGCTAATTTTTCTGCAACTAGTAATCTTAGCTGATTTACTAGTTCGTTAGAGCCATCCCAGTAAATGCAATCCATTCGTGAGTTCAGCCTAGCAACGGTTAATAGTATTAAACCGCTTTTGTACTTTATTTGCTTGACATTAAATAGTGAAGCGATAACATTCGTAAATTTATTACTATTGTATAGACGAATCGTCTCATTTTTGTCAATTTTTTTTCATGCGTACTTAAAGTTTCCAAGAATTTTTTGGTGGTCAACTAAATTATCTGCTGTCATGTGCTTTTTATCGGTAAGCTTTTTGGAAGTAACCATCCATTAATCCATCATGGCAACGCTGTAAATGATGCTAAAAAACAGCTGGAGAAAAGTAAGAGGCATAACACAAAAATAAAAGCAATTTTACTTGGGGAGGCTCTATTTTGAAAACCGTACAAGAATGATTAAAGTTTGTGTTAGAAGACTAAAAAGAGCTTCAAAAACAAAAAAAAAAGAAGAAATTCACGATATCCTGCCTTATGAAGCTCTTACGGACTATAATTTCATTAAGTAATTGACAGTTTTGAAACTATCTTTTTTATATGAAGTTTTAATGAGAAACGCTTTACTACTCGATAGCCTATCTTTTTCCGAATTAGCAATAGTCAAACTTGATGATAAGAATGGTCCTGCTACTCGCTGGGTTGCCTATAGAAAGTGTGTCCTATAGATGACGTATTTCGACAGTTTTGGTAACCTACAGACACCTATCAATTTAATGCTATTGTTTGAACTGTTTTTACTAGACTAAATTTACAATAGTTCAAAGTACCAATGGACTGTACATATATATTTAGATAGGAGAGGAAGACACGACTGGAAGTGGCTGAGGGTTAGTGCTGAAGCGTTTCTACAGACTACTGCTGTTAGAATGCTCATGAGTGCTGGCTCTTAAAATCGACGGACGTTCTCTCAGCTTGACGCAGGGCCGTGGAGAGCAGAGGAGGGGAGGGCGCTTGGGACCCTTTCCGGATGAGCTTTATGAGGTGATTACCGAACAGCTATGCTTGGTATTAATTATAAACAATTTAATCACGAAATGTTTCAAGATTTTGGTGCATACAACTGTGGCCATTTTTATTTAAACTTTCTTAGTAAACAACTCTATTATCAGCCTATACGTATAAATATATCTCGATACTCAAGTAATATTAGTAATTGACAAACCGTCATAGGGCAATTTCTGATATTAAGTTTATCAGAAAAATTATCTATTCTAAGCACCATATTTTCCTTCTATCGAGTTGTCACCAGCACAAAACAACACTTTTGGTTTAGTAGAAGTCCTTATCTTCAATTCAATTCTCAATATCGATAAAGGTAATAAAAAAATTTGAAGACGCTATCAAGTAATTCTTTTTCTACTGGTAGCTACAAGTTAATAAGTTATTTCTGATCGACTTATTACAACCTGACGATATAGTTATTAGCATGAAACCAAACAATTATATTCTTAGCAGTATGATATCGTGTAGTCATACTATTGACTTGAAACCAAAAGATTCTATAGGCCTTCTTTTAGGTTTTACTTAACGAATTCTCAGTGATACTGGTACTTACAACTCAGATTCACCTGTTGCCATTCTCAAGATAAATACATAAAAAGTTGAGTGTAATATTACTAGTAGAGTCTTTTTAAAGGGAGAAAAAGTTCATACCATCCACGAATTTTTCCCTACTGTGTCATTGGCATAAAAGATTGCCAAAGTTCCATAGAAAATAATTTACTTACTTGTTGCTGTTATAATTATTGACTATCTTTAAGTGTACATTGTTGACTAGAAAAATAACTTAATAAATTTTCGTGGAGAAGTTAAAAATACAAAATCATACTTGAAACAACCTTACTATAATAGGCATAATGTACAACAATAGTAAATTTGGACGAGGCTGTAAAAATAAATTAACGAGGCTGATAATTAAAAAAAAGGTGGTTTAAAAGGTTTAATTTTCAATGTAATGATATGGTTTATCATCCAGAGTTTCAACTCCCAACATTAACTACCGCATGTCCTCACCATATAGGTGCGTAAAGGTCTATGTGTACCACCCATTGAGCTGAGGGAGGAGGGAGGTAACTCAAAACTATCACAGTATACCCACTGACACAAAATATCAGTTCAACGCTGTCTTTTTTAGGCATAAAGGCAATCTGGTTACACCAGCCTGTAGTAAAGTCTATTCGTAAAACTGCGCCGAGACCTAGTAATTTATTTGTCCCACATTTTACTTTAGGCAACAGTGATATTACCACTAGTAAGGTGTTAATTGCGGGTACGGTTTTATATTTCCTCTTAGATGAATTGTTCATTCTCTGTTAAAACGTTAGATAAAACATCCTAGAATGTTTTTAAAAGTTCAATCATTCTTATTTTTTCATTTTGTAGAAAGTGCATGATGTTAATTTTGTTTGTATATTTAATTTACATTTTAAACATGACTTCCTCGTCCGTATCAATTAAAAAATGAACGTTTCCTTCAAGCTTTGGAACGTTAAGTTTGATAACAAGATTTTTCGCGTGTTTGAGATTGCTTTTTACTGTACTGCCGTTACCACCTAGTTGCCACTACTGGTCTGGCGTCGCAATCATTACCGATGCTGTTATAAGTTTGCTTATCTTCTCCACTTTGCACTTTGGTTCTGTACACTTGACTTCAGTTGCAGTTCTGGCAAGTCTAATTGATTTCTGGATATTTTTTATGTCTTTGTGACGCATATATCCACATTTGTAGCATGTTTAGAGATCCTTGGTATCTTTATTATTTAATCTTGGCTGATATCTTTTCTTTGCCCTTTTATCTCTAGCCTCGTTTACGTTATATTTTGCAACTTGGCTTACGTTGGAATTAAACGCCCTGTCTTTGCCCTCTTTGGTTGAGATTTTTTCCTGACGTGCAGTTTTTATCACGTCTTTCAAGATAAGATTGGACTAAAGCTGCAGTTCTTCTGATGTGCGTTGATCGTGTTTACCAACGATAAAATGATTGCGAATCTGCTAGTTTTTGAGGGTACTGTACTTGCGAGACTCCGCTAGCGTGTATTGTAATACCGTGATTAATGATTCTACGCTTTTTTCTGTAATTTAAATGTTATTTAAATAACAAATTAAAAGCCGAAACAATTTGTGACTTATCTATTCTATGAAGTACGAAGTGATCACCTTAGATAAAATAATAATTATTGTCAACACTTTTTGTGCACATTAAATAAGATAGTACGCTTATTCCAATAAAGTATTTTTTGATTCAATAAAAATTTCTAAGTCTGTGTCTTCCTAAAAACATTAATAATTGTATTATACAAAACACTGTTTATTTAAAATATTGCTGATTATATAATTGATTTGTTAATAGCTACAACTTATGGGTACAAATTCTACGAGACATTTATATGCATCTACATTTTTGGTTGCTGGATTTTTGGATGCTCTGGCTCTGGTCCTTCTGACTCTTTACGGCTTTTGCTTCTTTGAGAGTTGGTTATTGGCAGGAGGTACGTCAAGTTAAACTACTTATACTTGCAGAATCGTAAAAATGCTCCTCAATGTAAAATTTTAAATGAAATCATGAGGTCATTATTTATAATTAAATTTTTTTTATTACTATTTTAATATGTTCTCTCACATGTCCAAATGTTGAGTGCAAATTTTGAAGTAAAGGAAATTTTGACGCAATAGCCTTCACTAAAGCGATTTTTGAGTTGAGTTGGTTGGTGAGTAACTTCCATTAT